>NC_133400.1:102331486-102601486 GCF_047511655.1 Castor canadensis | reverse complement strand
GATGGACTGCATCGTGGACGTGGTGAGGAAGGAGACCGAAAGCTGTGACTGTCTCCAGGGTTTCCAGCTGACCCACTCGCTGGGGGGTGGCACCGGGTCCGGCATGGGCACCCTGCTCATCAACAAGGTGCGTGAGGAGTATCCAGACCGCATCATGAACACCTTCAGCGTCATGCCCTCGCCCAAGGTCTCGGACACCGTGGTGGAGCCCTACAACGCCACCCTCTCCATCCACCAGCTGGTGGAAAACACGGATGAGACCTTCTGCTTCGACAACGAAGCCCTGTACGACATCTGCTTCCGCACCCTGAAGCTCACCACGCCCACCTATGGCGACCTCAACCACCTGGTGTCGGTCACCATGAGCGGGGTCACCACCTGCCTGCGCTTCCCCGGCCAGCTGAACGCAGACCTGCGCAAGCTGGCGGTGAACATGGTGCCCTTCCCGCGCCTGCACTTCTTCATGCCCAGCTTCGCTCCCCTGACCAGCCGCGGCAGCCAGCAGTACCGCGCCATCTCGGTGTCCGAGCTCACGCAGCAGATGTTCGACCCCAAGAACATGATGGTGGCCTGCGACCCTCGCCATGGCCGCTACCTGACGGTGGCCGCCATCTACCGAGGCCGCATGTCCATGAAGGAGGTGGACGACCAGATACTCAACGTGCAGAACAAGAACAGCAGCTACTTCGCGGACTGGATTCCTCACAACGTGAAAACCGCCGTGTGTGACATCCCGCCGCGGGGCCTCAAGATGTCAGCCACCTTCATAGGGAACAACACGGCCATCCAGGAGCCGTTCAAGCGCATCTCGGAGCAGTTCTCGGCCATGTTCCGGCGCAAGGCCTTCCTGCACTGGTACACGGGCGAGGGCATGGACGAGATGGAGTTCACGGAGGCCGAGAGCAACATGAACGACCTGGTGTCCGAGTACCAGCAGTACCAAGATGCCACCGCGGACGAGCAGGGAGACTTGGAGGACGACGAGGAGGAGGAGGAGGTCGAGGAGGACTGAGAACTTCTGGAATAAAGCTGCCTTGGTGAGCGAGTAGTGTTGTACTCACCAGTGTCTCTTTTAAAGTCTTTTTAGAAGGATATCTACACAAATAAACAAGCCATGTGCATTTTACCTTGTGGTCCTCATTCACCATTTGAATAATTTTTATATCACTAAGTGCTTTTTAAATGTCAGGGTTTAATCTTAACAGCGATGTAAGGATTCTGCTTTAGTGTTTCTAATTAATGGCATTCCTGCTGTTTTAGTAAAGACTTGGAAAATATTTCACTTTCACTGATATTAAAATAGGAATCTCAAATTGAGCCAGCATGGGAGAGAAGTTTGGTAACAAAGCAAGCCTTCTTCCCTTCTTTCCTGTGTCCAGATAGCCTATGAATCTGTTGTACTGAGAATTTAAGGATTTTTGTCTACTTCCTCTAGAACAATGTAATACAGTTAAATACAAGTGTAGTTCTACCTCTCAGATACAAGGTGTGCTGTAAATTCCAGATATCCTAAAATAAGACAAACTACAAATGTTCCACCTAAAATTGAACAAAATATGGTAGGAATTAGGAGAGTGAAACTCAGGATGTAATGTTAAAGTCAATTTTCAGTTTTGTAGCTATTAAAGCTAGAGGTTATCAACATGCATAATGACCACTTGATTACAATCAGGGAGGATAGACTGAAAGGAGAATGAAGAAGCAAGAGACGGAGAAAGAATCTGCAACCTTTGCAAGCAGCAGGTCTTTATTAGGGGGAGGAGACCTGACATGGACCCTCAGCCATCAGAGCAACACTCTGAGAGGGGCGAGCACTTGCCTCTCTTACAGGCTGGGGTTGTTTAAGCATCCTATAGTGGGAAGAGGGAGGTTAGAGAAAAAATGACTGCAAAGGGGGAATGGGGGAAGGTTCTGGACATTATTAGGAAGGTCGTTGGAACTGGGCAGCCAGCCATACACACTTTTTCTCTGGCCTTTTATCGGAGGTAGCAATATTCCAGCATTCCAGACTTTTGATTATATATATACACATATATACGTGTGTGTATGTGTGTGAGAGAGAGAGACAGAGAGAGAGAGAGAGAGAAAAGGGATGTCACCAGTCTTCTCTCTACTTCCTGCTGGCCAGGGACAATGTGGGGGGTTGTCGAGCCTGGAGAGTTTATAGAAGCATAATGGCTTTAAATTGCTCCCCTAGGTAGCCTGAGAAATGGCAGTAATACACTTCTGTAAAAATCCTTGGATATTAATAAGTCATGGTAGGAACATTAAAGCCAGACAAACAAGGATGAGAGGAACTGCCAGTAGAATGAGCCATGGGTATAAGGAGGAAAGGATATCAGTGGACTGTGAGGATGTTAGGGCACAACAGCTATCTCTAAGCTTTTTTTTACTGTCTCTAACTATGCCAGATTTACTGGTAAACAATCCTCCCCTGAGAGGCATAGCCTGCCCTTTTCAGCTGTGAGGAGATCTAATCCCGTCCTGTTTTGTAGTACCACCACCGCTAACGAGTCGATCTCATCCTGGATTGCAGAAATCTGTAAGGCAGTGTTATTAAGGCTTTCTTTTAAACCTGTGGATACTTTTTGGAATTGGCTGATTGACACCCCTAATCCAGTTGATCCAGTCCCAATCCCAGTTAAGGGGTCCAGTCCCCCTACTGGGGGGGTGAGGTCAGTACCTCTTTTTGTGCATATAAAGCTGACATTGGGGGACAGTAAAGATTTTTGAGTTAATAGTGTAGGAGATAAGGAATCAGAAAAAACAGGGTACAAGCCCCCCATCCAGTTACTAGGTAGACATGTGTATGCATGGGACCCGCACAAAAAGATGCCTGAGGAAGGGGAGAGACATCCCATTAATTTGAAAGAGAGGAGGGGTTCTAGCCAGTCTGCATCTTGTTCTCTTTCATATGAGTGAAAGGAGATAGAGGGAGGCTGTTGAGAGGGGAAGTAGCACTAGTGGGTATGAGGGATTCCATAAATCGGTGGATTGGTGGATAGAAGAAAACTGACTAACAACTTTTGGGCTGCAATCCAATCAGAAGGGGTACTTGTCCCTAACCCTGTGCCCAAAAGAACTGTCAGTATGATGGAGAGGCTTAGCAGAAAGTATAATAGTGATAGTGTCATATAGAAGAGAGTGAGGAGGGAAAGAAGGGAGAGAGTTTTCGAGAGAGGTTGGGTGGTTTGGGGATGGAGTTGGGCACCAGCTGCGTTAGTCTCGGGAACCTGGGCAACTCTTTGCCTCAGTGCATCTGTATAAACCCCAGATTGGACACCCCGTGGGGGTGCACCATTGACCATATGAGGATTGCCAAAAAATCACGGTGGTCTGAGAAAGGCATTCCCCCCCCACCCAAAACTCTCTCCCAGGTTTTGGCACCAAATGAAAGGAAAATGAAGCAAGAGAGAGACTGAGAATCTGCAACCTTTGCAAGCAGCAGGTCTTTATTAGGGAGAGGAGACCTGAGAGGGACCCTCAGCCATCAGAGCAACACTCTGAGAGGGGCGAGCGCTTGCCTCTCTTACAGGCTGGGGTTTTTAAGCATCCTATAGTAGGAAAAGGGAGGTTAGAAGGGGGTGGGCATTAGAGAAAAATGACTGCAAAGGGGGAATAGGGGAAAGGTGCTGGACATTATCAGGAAGGCCATTGGAGCTGGGCAGCTGGCCATACACATTGTTTTTCTCTGGCCTTTTATCGGAGGTAGCCATATTTGCTTTGTTTCAGTGTTTCTCAATATTCCAGCATAGACAATCTGAGAAGATCTGGTAGCTGAGGAATGGCATGACATGAGGGAGTTTCAGAGGCATCTTAGTAACAGGCAACAACGTGATTAAGGCCCTTGCTACAAGAACACCAAGACACATTCATTGTAGGAAGTATTCTAACTTGTTGAATTCAATCGCAAAACATAAATGCAGGTTGTATTTGCCTTCTCACATCAGATACAACCTTAAAAAAATTTTGATCAGTGGCATATCACTTAAAGCTTTCCCCCTTTCCAACAGTTCATGAAACTTTAAAGTAGAAAAACTGCCATCTTCTTCCCACAACTATCACTGGGGAGTCGTGTAAGGTAACAGGGTAAGCTTTCCATGAACATGGACATAGTGAACCCTTGCAGGTTCTGACCACCCTGAAGGCTTACTGTAAGGTGCCCACATAACGGTGACAGAGAGGGTGTATTTGAAATCACATCAGGTAACAGGGTTTGAATGGATAATGCGGTGGGGAGTTGATTTACCGTTACTTCAAAAAATCCATTTAAAAAAAGTTGATTTTTGATGATCAGAAAAATAAGAAACAAACGACCAGAATCCACTGGGTTGCCAGGTAACTTTCTTGGGGTATCTGCATAGTCAGATCAAATCAGAATTCACAGCCTCCACAAGCCCACCATTCAAGGTTCCCAGCATCCTATCATCTTTGGAGTACTGAACAAGTAAGTCTGAATGCAGCCACCAGACAGATGACAAATCCTTAGGACAGTTGGGTGGGTGGCAGGACCCCATCAGCAAGTCTGTGCTCAGAGCCACTTCTACAGCTGTCGCAGCTGTCTTCTGGTACCCTCTATCCTAGTAAGGTTTCTTCCATTCAGCAGAAATTTGGTCAAAGAGGACTGATTTGCAATTTCTTTAATGAAAACCTTGTCTGAGTTCCATATTCTACTAGCTACCAAAGTGTAGAAATAAGGAAAATATTTAAACAGATTGAAACTTCTAGGATGTAAGCACAAGTGCAAGGCATTCTATCCACAATGTCATTGAATGATAAAACGATGACATTTGGGGAAATTTTCTAGTGGCCACATTATATACTTCTGATCTTTCAGCCCTGGGGATTGAACCTCTCAGAACCTCAGTAGGCCCTAAGGAGAACCCCTGGGATGAGAGCTGTCCTTGGAAGATGTCCGTCCCCTTGCAACTCAGCCATGTCAATGTTGGGAGTGGGGGCCACAATAAACAACTTGAGACAAAGTTACACTATTGGCATCTTTTGGAGGCCATTGGAAGGTCAGTAATGCTTTTAATAAGCAGAATATTCTAAATTCAACTTACAGTGTCAGAAAAGAAAGACAAGCTGCATCAACACCAAAGACAGGATCTCAGTTGCCCTACACAAGGCAGGAGGGTGAAGGGATGGTGTTTTTAGGTGACAGAAAAGAACTAGCTGCCAAGGATGCTGAGGGGATATAGGTCATGTCCATGCTAAATTGCATCTGCTAAGCTGTTTTTGGAGTCAAAGGAAGTCCTCTGGATAGAGCCACTCTGGATATCATGTGCCCTACCCTGTTTCTACAATTTGGCGATTCTCAGTTAGGCGGGAAAGAGACAACAGCTGTAAATCCCTTTTTTAGTCATCCAGTACTGCCTGCAGTCTTTCTGTTGAATCTCTAGGTTTGGGGAAAATAAAAATTAGGTCCTCTTTATTAAAAACGTAGGACACCTGCTCTGGATATGACAAGGATGATGGACAGATGGATAGAAAGATGAAAGTATAAAGAAAATTGATCCTCTCCCTGATACCTTTGGAGGGTCATTTTGAGGTCTTTAGAACACCTTCCTCCTTTAGGTCTGACACGTGACTCACTACACATGCAACCTACTGTGAGTACCTCTTTAGGAATAGAACAATAGATGGTAAATATTGGCTGTCAAGGCCAGGCCATGCTGCATTCTTACCCAGCAAAAAAAGGATGTAACCACATATCTCATGGAGAGTGGTTTTCAAAGTCACACTCTCCAGAAAAATTAGAACAAGTGTCAAGACTGTAATCTTTGAATGATTTCTCTGACCACAATAGAACTAAATTAGAAATGAACAGGAAAAAGAAACCCAGAAGAGCCTCAACTATTTAAAAATTAAATATAGTAATCCTCTCTTATGTGCCATCTTGCTTAGTACTGAGTTTCAGTGACCCATGCTCAGAAGATCAGTAGTGGCCTAATACCAAGTTACAATGCCCACATCATCTGTGTCACCTCATCTCTTTTTGTTAGTGTTCTATCTTCATCACAAGAAGAGACCACATACACATAACTTCTACTACAGTACGTTATTGTAACATTTCATTATTGTTACTAATGTCTTATGAGTAATTTATAAGTAAAACTATCACCAGTCTATGTATAGAAAAACACATATATATAAATAGTTTGATACTGTCCTGTTTCAGACATCTACTAGGGGCCTTAGGACTCATCCCCCCACTGAAATGCTTAATATATACATATTTATTTCTAGATATTCCTTCAGTGAAAAAAATCACAAGGGAAATGAAACTTTCTTGAACAAAATGTATTGAACAGTGACATTTGAGTACATTAAGGGTTGTCACAGATTCTTTCACACTTTTTCCTTTGAACTGTAAATGAATTCCTCTAGAAGGTGGATTGCCTTTAGCAACTTGCTTAACCAATAGAACCTGGCATATTCAGAATACTAATGCAGTCATTTGAAATAATATAACTTAATTGAATATATGTAATATTGAAATTTAGATTGAAAATTACTTTTTAAATAAGTGAATAACAATCATCTCATTTTCTGTTATAATAAAAATAATTATGAATTTGAAATGTTCAGTTAATAAAAACATTGGGGAAAAACTTCATGAACACTGGGATTAGTGATAATTGATATGACATCAAAATCACAAATAACAAAAGAAAAAAATATAAGTTGAATTTCATGCAATTAAAACCTCTGGCATATCAAAGAACACTGCTAATGGCATAAAATGCAACCCATGGAATGGGAGAAAATGTGCAAAAAAGATCTCATGAAATAATTTTGTTTTCTGGATAGATTTTTTTACTACAATTTTGAATATGTTAGTTCATGAATAGTATGTGGTCTCTGGCAAAAGGGACACTTTTCAGAATGACGTATCTTATCGTATGGTGATGGAAAAAAATTATGAAAGTAAAAGTTATGACAATACAAATGCAAAGTGAAATTTACATACAGGGAACATAAAATATAGGAGGATCACAGTCAAGGAAGGCCTGGGTAAAAAAGTGACACCTTATCTCCAAAATATCCAGAGCAAAAAGGGTTTGGAGGCATGGCTCAAGCACCTGCCTTGCAAGTACAGAGTCCTGAGTTCAAACACCAATACTGCCAAAAAAAAAAAAAAAAAAACTTTCTAAAACTACACAGGAGACTGTAGGTAGGAGGATTACCTTTAGAGGTTAGCCCCAAGCAAAAACAAAAGACCCTAAAGCCAGAAAGGGCTGCAGGCATGACTCAAGTGGTAGAGTAACACTAATGGTTGGGATAGTGGGGTTGCCCTGCAGCAACCCCACTACTGAGTGCAAATACTCAAAGAAAATGAAATCAGCATTCCAAGAGACATCGGTACTCTCCTCATTTTGTCTACTAGTCAAAGTAGACAAAAATGGAAGAAATCTATATATCCATCATCTGACAGAAGGATTAAAAGGTGAAGGATGGAGAGAACACTCTCAAGTTAATTAGGGAGAAGACAGGATTCTTATCTCCACCGTCCATAGCGCTGACCTCTTTGTCCCGTCTTTCAGCAAGAGGCCTTCCAGGATGTGACTTGCAGGCACCCTCAACTGGAGATACTTGTTCAGAATGTTGTCATGTATCTCTGCTGTGTTTGGCTACAGAAAGGAGGCAAGCCATACCGCATTTCATACAAGACAGCCCCCAGCACCAACAGTCCACTGTCCACTCATAAGGCTACCTGTGAAGCACTTCAGGTGAGAGATATCAGGTGTGCCATAGAAGGTGTATGTTATGCCATTGTGTTAAGTGCTCTTGCAGAGTCTAACGTCAGTAAGGATAATGTATCCCAGTGAATCTAAGAAAAATAATCCCTTTTTTAAGTCAGATGTTCAGAGAGTACAGATAGCCCAAATCACTGCCTATTTCAGCAGCAGAGAATTGAGTCCGTGGTTCTTAGGAAGCAGCACTCTCTTCCCTTCTGTTTCCTTCCTTCCCTTCCCCACCCCCTTCCTTCCTTCCCTTTCTTTCTTGGCAGTATTAGGGTTTGAACTCAGGACCTTGCACTTGCACTTGTCCCAACTCTGCCACTTGACACATGCCTCCAGTCCTTTTTGCTTTAGGTTATTCTTTTTAGATAGGGTCTTGCTTTTTGCCTGGGCTGGCCTGGGACCACAATCCTCCTATTTATGCCTACTGCATAGCTGGGATCACAGGCTTGTACCACCATTTCTATCTTATTTGTTAAGATGGGTCTCACTTACTTTTTGCTGGGGCTGGCCTTGAACAGTGATTCTCCCAATCTCCACCTCCTGAATAGTTGGGATTACAGGTGTGAGCCATTGCACCCAGTAGAACATTTTCTCAATGATTTTTTAGGTAGACATTTTTTCTTTGTTTACAAGTGACCATAGATGTTCTCTTCATCACCACTTGCCTGTTGAGTGACTTCCATCAGTACCAGGAACTCCAGCTGGGCAGAGCTTAAGGGATGCCTCCTAAAGTACATTAGCTTCTCTACCTTTCCACTGCCTTTTGCTGGGTTCTGTATACACTGGTGAATGTCTGAGTTCTTATGCTTATGACTGACAAATGGAATAGTAAAATATCACAATTTTGGATATCGATCTACATTTTTTATTGTTTTATTATTCATATATGCATACAAGGCTTGGGTCATTTCTCCCCCCTGCCCCCACCCCCTCCCTTACCACCCATGCCACCCCCTCCCTCTCCCCCCATCCCCTCAATACCTAGCAGAAACTATTTTGCCCTTATCTCTAATTTTGTTGAAGAGAGAGTATAAGCAATAATAGGAAGGAACAAGTGTTTTTGCTGGTTGAGATAAGGATAGCTATACAGGGAGTTGGCTCACATTGATTTCCTGTGCATGTGTGTTACCTTCTAGGTTAATTCTTTTTGATCTCACCTTTTCTCTAGTTCCTGGTCCCCTTTTCCTATTGGCCTTGGTTGCTTTTAAGGTATCTGCTTTAGTTTCTCTGCGTTGAGGGCAACAAATGCTAGCTAATTTTTTAGGTGTCTTACCTATCCCCATCCCTCCCTTGTGTGCTCTCGCTTTTATCATGTGCTCAAAGTCCAATCCCATTGTTGTGTTTGCCCTTGATCTAATGTCCGCATATGAGGGAGAACATACGATTTTTGGCCTTTTGGGCCAGGCTAACCTCACTCAGAATGATGTTCTCCACTTCCATCCATTTACCAGCGAATGATAACATTTCGTTCTTCTTCATGGCTGCATAAAATTCCATTGTGTATAGATACCACATTTTCTTGATCCATTCGTCGGTGGTGGGGCATCTTGGCTGTTTCCATAACTTGGCTATTGTGAATAGTGCCGCAATAAACATGGGTGTGCAGGTGCCTCTGGAGTAACCTGTGTCACAGTCTTTTGGGTATATCCCCAAGAGTGGTATTGCTGGATCAAATGGTAGATCGATGTCTAGCTTTTTAAGTAGACTCCAAATTTTTTTCCAGAGTGGTTGTACTAGTTTACATTCCCACCAACAGTGTAAGAGGGTTCATTTTTCCCCACATCCTCACCAACACCTGTTGTTGGTGGTGTTGCTGATGATGGCTATTCTAACAGGGGTGAGGTGGAATCTTAGTGTGGTTTTAATCGATCTACATATAATGACAATGACACAGGTGCAACTTTGGAGAATTACTATTCTTTTTTTGTGGTACTCGGGTTTGAACTAAGAGCCTCATGCTGAGAACTGTTATTCTTCCATGAAATTTTGTATTTGGTCCTCATGAGTGAAACCAGTGTTTCATGGTTTTATACTACATAGGCACAAGCAGTGAGTTCACACATGCATAGATGCAGCATCTCATCAAAATCTTTCCTTGAGATGAGTTGCTCAAAGAATCCTGTCCTTGTGAATGCCTTCATATTATTCTATACCTTCCCTTATACCATTCATGTTTATTGCTCTTTTTGATGAAACATTTGATAAACGTCTTTGCCTTAATCAATGGTTGTTTCCTAACTGCCAGCCCCTTAGTTCTCACAATCCTGAAAGCAGTGTATCCAGGCTCTTCTGTGTGTGCACTGGAAGAAGGAAACAAATCCCTCAGCTCATCAGAAAATTATGATTCACCTGCGTTTCACTGCATTCAGTCATGGATGCGCTCATCTATCTGAGAACCTTAAGCATAATTATAAGCCAGTGTCATTTCAGAGGAAGTTGTGAGTTAAAAATTCTGCATCCATGGTAAATAGCAAATAATAAAAAGAATAGATAAAGTTGCCTGCAATAACTATTGCTCTATAACTTCATTTTATATTTTTTCTGTTCTTTTTTGCAGTAGAGAATAGATTTTGCTGCCTCCACTTATTTAAATATTTAAAGCATTTATTGAAATGCTGATCAAAACCATTTGGACATTAAATATGGAAAGGTACCTAGCTGGAGTGAATTGATCAGCTCCTATGTCCACAGAAAACCCTCTGCATAGAGGGAGGAATCCAGGGCCAAAGATTAGTCCAAAAGTCCCATTAAGTTCTATTAGGTTCTGACCAGCAAGTGCTAGGTCATCAATCTCAATCAGTTCTAAACCAGTCAGGGTTTTGGTGACCAAAACCAGAGGTTTTGGTGAGTGACATTTGGTTGATTTATTTTAGTTTGATTACATTGCTCCCAGTAGAAGTGAGTCTTAGAATTTTAGTGTCAAAATTCAAAAATAAATCACATGAATTCATCCCACAATTGGGAAATATTTCCTCCTATGGGACGGGCAAAATCACCCTTGGGCTTTATTTCCTGCTCTTTTTAGTGATCTTACGGTTTTATCATATGAAAATATAAAATTGCATCAAAGAAATCAATCAAGTGTGATTTATAGGCCAGCTAAAGAGATCCCAGTCAGTAAAATCAGAATACTGCAAAATATAAGGCTGTCATCATTGATGAAATGTGTGTGTGTGTGTGTGTGTGTGTGTGTGTGTGTGTGCGCACGCGCATGTGTGTTTTGTTGTTGGGTATTAAATCCAGGGCCTCATTCAGAAAAAATGTGGAGATTTTGGTACTAAATACTGAATCCAGGGCCTCAGATAAAATGGGGGAGTTAGTGTTGGGTATTGAAACTAGGGTTTTATGCATGCTAATCATATGCTGTACAACTGAGCTATACTTCCAGCCCCCAAATGCAGTGTCTTAATGCTCACCTCTCATTTCCTTATAAGAAGATGTCCACTAGGGAAGTCTGAAGGTGCTGTACACAGACAACCCACCATAAGCCAGAACTGGATTTATTTTAGAATAGGCATATGAGTGAGTCCCCTGAGGGATAAAACCACCAAAATCATGAGGTACAAACATGTGGAGATATACAGAGAAAGGAAAGATTGTACAGTCCAGGGACCAATTTTTGGAGCATTGTCCATATCTGATGCCATCTGCTTTCTCTAAATCTGGTGACTTATCTTCTGTAAATTTGAATTTAAGGTCTCTGGTGTCTTCACTGGACCACCCAGGTGTTATAGTCTTCTTGAATTCAGAAACACACATCCACAAGTCAATGGCTTTTAGTTTCGTATCACAAAGGTTAGTTACCAGTACTAATAAAGCCCTTTCCAAAGATGATTGATCAGGCTTTTATGAAGATTTTCATTTCCAGCACACATAATTGCTGGGTTGACGATTGTGTGGTGCTGATTTTTTAAAATCTCCCAGAAGCATATTGTCATAAGATTGTCCTGCAAACTATGAATTTACTTTAAGTGCTTTCATCAATTCCTGCAAACAAGTAAGGGGAGTTTCTTTGGGCATAGGAGGTTCTTCTAGTCCTTCATCTAGTTTCATATGTCAGCCACTGATTATTTCAAAAGGCAACAGTTTAGAATTACCTGAAAGAGTGTATCTGAGATTAAGTAACACCCAGCACAAGTTAGGGGTTTCCATTAGTTTAGTCATTATTATAATTGCATTATTGTGTTCTACCAATCCTGAGGACTGAGGATGACACACATAATAGAAATGTTACAATATTGGCCAAACTTTACAAACAAATGGAACTACTCTTCCAGTAAAATATACTCTGTTATTATGCAGTTCAGAGGGTCTTTACCAAGATGGGATAATCTTTTCTAATGGTATCTTAATGACTGCCATGGTAGTAGTTCTGTGACAGGGGAAGGCTTTCACCCAATGAGAAAACATGTAAATCAATACTGACACATATTTGTATTCTTGTGAGGGTAGAAGCTCTATAAAATCCTTTTTTCATACCTAAAACCCAGAAGGGAGGACAGAGGATGATTTGTGGGTTCAGGGCTACAGTTGGGTAGAAGGAAAAACTTCTGGTATTCTATAGAACAGAAGTATAACTTATAGCTGATGACAATTAATTGAATATTTTAAAATACATACTAGAGAGGAATTTGAATGTTCCTAGCACAAGGAAATGCTTGAGGTAATACGCCGAGTACTCTAATCTGATCATTGTACATTGTATATTTGTATTGAAATGTCACACTATACTCCACAACTGTTTACAATTACTAAGTGTCAATTAAAAATAAGAATAATTTTAAATTTAAAAATCCTGGAAATTAAGGGAAAAGACACATTCTGTGTGAACAGACTTTCAGGATTATGTTTGGGAAAGATCTGACAGTTTAGATAAATTGAGAGCCATTTTAGGAGATGGCTTTTGATGATATTGTTTGCCCTGCTGGGTTGTTTGTTAGCATTCCAGTGGATTAAGTTGTGCACATGTTCAATATGGAATTGCTGTGGGTGGTCAGGGAAGGTAGGTCAACCTTTTGGTCCCTACCAAATGATTTTTGTTTGACCTATTTCTATTGATTCTGTCCAACTGATAACTACTTGTGCTTAGTTATTTTCTCATTTAAATCTAATGAAATTTTGGCTAAAGGAGGGTTGGAATGCAGAGTTAGATGCAGCATTGACCAAAGTCTTTCCTTTCTTTTCCTCCACATCTAATGCTAATGGCTAATGCTTTGGGCATTTGAATGGAGTCCCAAATATCTAAAACATAAGTAGCTTTTTTTCTTTCATCATGAAGACTTTGATTCCAAAATATACTAAAATCATGAGCCACTCCAAAATCATATTTGTTATCAGAGTACATATTTGAAATTTTAGGTTCATTTCACTGACGTTGGCATTAAGGCAAACATTTTATGGGACTAAGGTAGCCTCAGGTATGGGCTCAGCTTCTGTAGTTTCAGTCAAGGACACTGTGGCATGTCTTGCTCTCTATAGTCCATTCTCATTGCACAGTCAATATCCTTCAATGAGTGGATTATTAATTCTTCATTATCTAGAGATGTTTTCTGCAGGTCTAAACAAGGGTTAGTAATTTATTCATTAATGTTAAGCAGTCATGAGGAGGGCTATCAGATGGGGGAGGGAGAATGGGGCAAGATTAAGAGCAGGTAAGTTACATTAGAAAATTACAGTAAAAGAATCCCATAGAGGGTGTGATTTATCTTGAAGATAAATGCCAAGTTTGATGGGAACTTAACAAAACTTCCACAGGATGAGGAACGTACACAAAATGAGAAATTCATGACAATTTTGACATTTCTCTCCTTCTTCTTTTTTCTTTCTCCTTTTATCATTTTTACATTTACTTACATGTATATACATTGTTTGTGCTATCTCCACCCAACCCCCAACCTCCTACTTCCAGGCAAAACCTGTTCTGCCCTCTTCTCCAATTTTGTTGAAGAGAAAACATAAGAGATAATAAGAAAGACATAGCATTTTTGCTAGTTTGGAATAAAGATAGCTATAAAGCACTAGTGTTGCTTCCATGCACATGCAGCCCACATTGGTTCATTTTTACCAGACCTCTTTGCTACTTGTTGGTCCCCTTCCCATAGTGGCTTCTGCTATTTTAGGATTACTTTATTCACTCATCAACTGGGAGCACATCAACCACATTCAAGTTTTAGGTTTCCTTTCCTTTCCTTATTTCTCCTGTGCATGTTCTCCCCTTAGTGCGTGACCCATGTCCAATAATATTACTGCATTTGTTTTGGGTCTATAATCCACATATGAAGGAGAACATGTGATTTTTGGCCTTCTGAGACTGGCTAACTTCGCTTAAGATGATGTTCTCTAGTTCCATCCATTTACTTGCAAATGATAAATTTTCTTTGTGGCTGGGGCACCTTGGCTGTTTCCATAGCTTGGCTATTGTGAATAGTGCTGCAATAAACATGGGTGTGCAGGTGCTGTTGAGTCACATTCCTTTGGGTATATCCCTAGGAGTAGTCGTCTTCTTCTTCTTCTTCTTCTTCTTCTTCTTCTTCCTCCTCCTCCTCCTCCTCCCTCCTCCCTCCTCCCTCCTCCCTTTCTTCTTTCTTCTTCTCCTCTTCCTCTTCTCCTTCCCCCTCCCCTCACCCTCCCCCTGTCCCTCTCCACCTTCCCTTCCCCTCCCCCTCCCAATGAGCCAGCCAGGAGATGAAATTGGATTGAACCTAGGGCTTCTCACCTGCTAGGCAATTTCTTCTGTGACCTGTAAAGCTTCAGCAGTGACTAAAGTTACACCCAGGAAATATGATTGTGCACTGCGGTGTTTAATGGGCTATGTTCTCCATGTTGCCGGTATTCCCGATGTGTTTCCTCCGCGTACTCCATGGCGGCTCAGGCCTGTAGTCAGAATGCTCTTCTTTTTCTTTCAGAACCCTGCCGTCATCCTGAGAAAAGCCCCCGGTAGCCTAATGGGTAGGGGCACCAAGGTGTTCCAGTCGACAGCCAGCCCACCCTTTTAAGCATAGCCAACGTGTCAGCCATCACCTAACCACACACACCAGAGGGAGCCTCCTGACCCCAGGCCAGATTTCTGACCAGCCCCACCATGAGCTGATGTTTTGAGTTGCTCGTTATCCAGTGATAGAAAACTTATACACCCATTATAGGATTCAATGATATGTTGATTGCAAGTAACTTGGCAAACAGTGGGTGCCCTATAGATGCTGATTTCCTTTTCCCCTAATTGAAAATTGAACCTGTTATTCAATGGTGCTGAATTATACAGCCATACCTGTAGACATGGTGTTTAAACTCATACAGTACCCACACCACAGGAGAAACAGACATCCACACCTGACCATTAGGACCAAGGCCACATTGAAAAACAAGTTTACCTTTAATCTATTAAAGCTCTGGAAGTCGAGGCTGTGCATGGATCTTTAGACACAGGCCCATCTTGCTTTTTCTGTCTGATCTCTGCAGCAGGTGGGAAGCAGTGGACTGGCCACCTTTGCAAACTTCCTAGTTGGAGCTCCTTGCTGTCTGTCAGCACACTGTTCTGTTCCTTGAGCACAAGGAGAAATAATGGTAGGGAAGGGAGTTCTGTCACCTCTGGCATACAAGAGAGGGGTTCAGACCCTTCGCCCCCCTGAGTTAGGGGAGTCATAGCCCTCAGCTGGAATGTGGCTATTCTGAACTGAGACGTGCTGGAAACTGGAGGCTGAGAGTGAGTTTTGAAGATATAGTACCAAAAAGTATACACTTCACTAATTTTATATTGATCACATTACTGTGTTAATAGTTTGGATATATTGGATTAAGTTATTTGAATCAATTTCACCTGCACCTTTTACTTTTTAAAATATGAATAGCAGGAAATTTAAGGTTATACTTATGCCTCACATATCTGTTTTGCACATTGCTGCCTTAGGGGATTGCTTCCCACTTCATAGCTTAAGCTGCCTTCTCAGAAAACTGCACTAGAGACCAGAAAAGTTAAGTGAAATTTAAAAATAATTGTCATTATATTCTATTTGTGAATAATAGAGACCCATAAATATAATTCATAAATCGATATGATTTATATACAAGGTTACCTGTAAATGTCCCCCTGGAAAGTCAGCCTTAAATAACAGGCTGTATTGAGTTTTATGGGACAAAACACACATACAAAGCCGGCGTAGTGGTGCACTTCTATAATCCCCGCATTCCAGAGGCTGAGGAAAGAGGATTATGAGTTCTGGACCAGTTTGGGCTACTGGGCTACATAGGGAGACACTGTCTCAAAAACAAGGAAAAAAAAAACTTGTCGTTCTGGCCTCATTCAGACACGGGTTGGTGGCATCAACCGTCGCTCAGAGCAAGAGGAGGTGGGGCCTGAAGCCCTGTCCAATCAGAGGCTGTGAGTGAGAACTGTCCAATCAGGCACACAGCCAGAGTGGAGAGGGCAGGCTTTCAAAATCTCGCGGGCTCTCTCTAGAGCTGCCAGCTTGGGCTCCTCTTCCAGGTTCTTGTCTGCTCAGAAAGTCCGGGTGACACTGCAGTAGCGTTGTCGTCTTGCTGGATGGTCCACACGGAGGACGCAGGGCACCCTGAAAGCCAGGGAATGGTGAGTGTCCAATCGCGGAGTACAGCTCCGTCCTCCGTTTTCAGAGGCTCCCGCAAGGGCTGAGCTGGCGCCCGGGACTCGGGCGTCCTGTGCTGTGCTGTCCTGTCCCGTCCCGTGCTGCCCTTGCTGGGAGACGGCAGCCCTGGGGCCCTCTCTGTGCGGCCGGCCCTGGGTCCCCGCTGCCGGACGGAGGCTGGGCCGGCGCTCGGGACCCGGGTGTCCTCCCGGTTGCCGCCGGAGCACTGTCTGCGCAGATTGTGCGGTGAAGACGCGGAAGATCTTCATGGGAGAACCCCGACTTTGTGGGGTCCCTGCGTGAGAGGAGCTGCCCCTTGTAGGATCCCCAGGCCCTCCTTCCTGGGGAGTCACCGTTCTCTACTGAGTTTTCTAGATGTGTGGTAGCAGGGTCTCAAATTCTGAACCTAACACCACTCCCCACCCAATCCCTCCAGCCTAGTTCCTCCTAAAATTCCAGTTTCCTGCCCACATTCCCAAACACCAACTTCCCCTTTCGACATTATCAACTATTTGTTCCCCTTGCTATATTAACGCGGACAAGTACTTTGTTGTTACTTTTCTCCAAGTATTGGATGGCACCTCTTAGAGTATTTGTTTTCCACCTGTGATCATTTTCATGAGAAGAAAGTGTAGAAGAATCACTTGACTCTGCAAAAAACTCTTTGTGTCTCTCCTCTTTTTTGTCCTCCCTAGGCACAGACACCTTATCAGAATGTCTTGGGGTTGGACGTCTACCCTGGAGACTTTACAGGGTGATGTGCCCTTACCCACCCCCAAATCTTTCTGGTCCTGTGCTTCAGAACTGCCCGACACCTGGTGTTTCTAGTGAATATCAGCCCCTGGGTCTTCAGTTCTAGAGAACAGCCCTGGGTGTGGGCATGGAGACTGCAGGGGGCAGCTGATGCCCTGGGACTCGGAGGAATATCCTGGTAAGCCTTCATCTGAAAGTTGGTTCCATATCCTGGCTACCCTGAATAGTGCTTCAATGAACATGGGAATACAGCTCTCTCCTCAGCACTCTGATTTCAGTCCTTTTGTATTTACACCTATAGTTGTAATCGCTGGACCATGTGTAGTTAACTATTTAGTTTTTGAAGAACCTTGGTAGTATTTCAAAACTGATGTACTCGATTTATATTCCCACTAAGAGTGTACTAGGGTTCTCTTTTCCTCCTATCCCTATCCTTTGAAACACTTGCTATTTTTCATGTTTTTAATAATAGCTGTTGTAAAGCTGTACTCAGGCTGCAGGAGGGTTGCTGTTTGCTGCATTAAAACAAGTTAGTTAGGATCCAGGCTGTCTACTAGCTAGTGGAAGAATGTGTTCTAAACCTCTTCTGGGAATAAACAGGAATCTGTGCTTTTTAACCCCTTCTCTGCACTACTGCTGGACATGGTAGCCCATGAAAGTGCCTGTGCACCTCGTGTGTCTGTGATCCAGGAAGGTTTGCACAGGCCCAGTGTACTTTGCTCCCAGAGCTTAGAGGTTTAGACTATAGTCTCCCTAATGGAAGATGTTAAGGATGGGATACTGTTCGTGGACAAACTCCTTCAAAGAGAATTGGTAGAGTTATCAGTTGGGTGATAACTCTGGCCCTGAGTTGTCAGTGGGGTAGGCTGGGGTGGAGGGCTTGGGAAGTGCTGCATTCCCACTTAGCCTGTCAGAAGTGTGCCTTTTTTTTTTTTTTCCTTTTTAATTCCCTGGTGCATCTGGATGGAAGCCCAACTGTAAGCCACATCTTCTTCCAGGAAGAAAATGGGATTTTTGAGTTTTAAACCCTCCTCTACCATGATTTCAAGGGCTGAAGCCCTTGGAAGTTGTTACATGAACAGGTAAAACCACCTTCTTTGTCTTACAGCATGGCAACTTATGTATGCTTAGTTGCTTCTCCCAGAACTAGGTGTACAAAGAGCCAAACCACAGGGAACATTAGAGTTAAGGTGCTGTAAATATGATCCCAGTCTTGTTCTCGGGGTGATGCTGGGTGTTTGAGGATTCTTTCTCAATTATATACCACATTGTCCAAGGCAGGATTAATGGCCAAGTGTGCCTCAGCTTTCCTCTCATTTGAATGTGGATGTTTTCTCAGTTGCCCAGTGTACACAAGTCTCTCTGCTCATTTATGACCTTGTCTTAGATGGACTTGAATGTGAGTAAATGTTTATTCACTTTGTTCATGGATAGAAGGAGAGCCAGGAGCCTCCTTTTCTGTTATACTTCTAACATCATCACCCCTTAACATCTGGCCGTTTTTGTTGTTTTGTTTTGGGGTTGAACCCAGACCTTTACATATTCTGGGCACACACTCTACCACTGAGCTATATCCTAACCCCAGTATCTGCCTTTAGATAGGTTGTTTTATCCATTCACATTTAATGTTATCCTTGATTTGGTTGGACTTATATAGGCCTTTCTGTTGCTCTTAACAATACAATTTTTTGTTCATATGGGTACATCTGTAGATTTTGTTTGTATAGTGATTCCCTTCGTCTTTGTTTTGTGATATTATAATAGTTTTATAATATATGTTACTGTCATGATAGCTACTCCTATTGTTCTTATAATGTATGTATGTATATGTGCATATATGCACACATAAATACATATACATGCATATAAACTTTTCAGATAAGTTTTAGAACTTTTTGTTTTGATTCCTTCATTAAAAATAAAGCATGTAGAAATTTTGATGGGGTAATATTTATGAGAAAATGGTCCTCTTTGTAGTCACGAGTTTTATTATCTCTACACGATATGTGCAATCCAGTCTTTATGTTCCTCTATAAATTTTTATTTTCTCATAAATTCTACATATTTCCTGTGTAAAACATACATACATGTGAGATACCACAGGCATGTGATATCTATATAAATCTTATGTGGAGTATTTGTTTTTTGCTGTACTGGGGATTGAAAAGTCTTCACAATTGACAGGTGCTCTACCACTTGAGCCTCACTCCCAGACCTTTTCCTTTTAGCTTGTTTTTCTGAGAGGGTCTGGCGCTAACTTCGGCTAAACTGGCCTTGAACCATGATCCTATCCCTCCCAAGTAATTGGACCACAGGTGTATACCAGGATGCTCTGGTTTTTATTTTTTTATTTTATTTGAAAGAATCTCACTAATTTTTGCCTGACTCTGACCCTAACCCGTAACCGTAACCCCTACCCTGACCAAACCCTAACCCTGATCATTACACTAACCTAACCTAACCCAGACACTGACCATAACCCTAGCCACCTAATCCTGACCATCACCCTCACCTTCACCCTCACCCTAACCCTACCATCACTCTACTCCCAGCCCTAAACAACACCCTAACCCTGACCCTACCCTAACCCTAAACCCTAACCCTGCCCCTGCCCCTAATCCTAAATACCCTTTCCCTGACCATTACCCAAACCCTAACCCTACCTTGACCTTTACCATCTACCTCACACTAAAACCCTAACCCTGACCCCTAACCCAAAACTCATAACCCTGACCCTAACCCTAACTCCCCTAACCCTAATCCTAACCCCTAACCCTGACCCAGACCCTAAGCCCCTAACACTGACCCTGACCCTGACCCTCACCCTCACCCTCTCACCTCACCCTGACTCTCACCCTCACCCTACCCTCACCCTAACCTTCACCCTAACCCCTTACCTGACTCTAACCATGATCTTAACTCTAAGGAGGATCACTCTCTGTGGCAGGCTCTAGGCAAAAAGGGAGACCTTATCTGAAAACTAAGGTTAACAAAGGTGAGCTCGCGCATGGCTCAAGTGGTATAGCCCTTACCTAGTAAATCCTAAGTCCTGGCTTCAAACACCAGTATCAACAAAAAGAGAAATCATAATTCCAAGTGAAGAGGATTAGGATTCAGAATTTTCCCAACTCAGAGGTGATTAATGTGAACTAATTTCTCTGATTAATGTGCCAATTTCCCTGACAGCTGACTACATATTTCATACATGTATTGAAATGTCATAGCCAGGTGTGGATGTACACAATCTGTAATCCCAGCACTCCGGAGCTTGAAACAGAAGGATATGGAGTCCAGGCAAACCCAGAACACATAGCAGGACCTTGTCTCAAGAAAATGAAATGTTACATTGTATCCCATAAATACATACAATTATTTTATGTCACTTTACATTTTAAAAAATGTTTTCAAGTACAATAATGCTGTTGCTACTATGCCCTATAAATTTGATACTGTTTTAGAATTCCTGGTAATATACTCTGAGAGAGTGACAGGGCCTTAACATTTTAAAGAAAAACTGTTTTGGACTGGGGTTGTCAGTCTGTATAGGTCATGTGTGTAGCATGCATAGAGTTCTGGGCCAAATCACCAGCACTGCCCAAAACAAATTTTTCAAAGAAGCACAAGGCACACCAGGCAAAAGAGACAGCGCCTGCCTCACTTGTGCGCATGTGCAGAGACAGCACCTGCCTTACCTGTGCGCATGTGCAGAGTCAGAGTCAAGCCAGCACGCATCTGTAACAACAGCTACTCAGAAGGTGGACACCAGGAGGAAAGTTGTTCAAGTACACCAGGGGCAAAAAGTTATCAAGACCCTCATGTCAACAAATAAACCAGGTGAAATGCTCACACCTGTGATCCCAGCTATGAGGGAGGTGATAAGTGGGAGAATGGCAGCCACAGGCGAAAACAGGATACTGTATCTGAAAAATAACCTAAAGCAAGAAGGGGTAGGGGTGTGGCTCAAGTGATAGAGCAGAGTGAGGCCCTGAATTCAAACCACAGTACAGCAAAAGAAAAAAGAAAAGAAAAACAGGAAGGAAGGAGGGGGAAGGGGAATGGGGGAAAGAAATCATACCAAGAATTTTAGAAAGACTATGTAACATGAAAAGGAGAGGGGAGTACCACTGAGATTCAGATAAAAGTAAACATTTTGACCACAAATACCATACCTGTCTACATAGAAAACTCCCAAGAACTAACAAAAAGCTAAAGAACTAATAACATGTTACAGCAAACTTGTATTCTGTGAGTTTGATATACAAAAGTCCATCATTTTCTCTAATCAAAAATAAACAACTGGATATGAAATTTAAACATACCACATTTATAGCACCAAGGGTAAAAAGTGACAAGTTCTTTTATGTAAATCTAACAACAATCTGTATTTTAAAAAACCTAAAAAATATTCCAGTGAAAAAGCTAAAGGATTAATGGAAAGATACTCTATAATCATGGGAAGGAAGCTTTGGTATTAAGAGGTCAGTTCTCAATTTCAATTATGGGATTCAACACAATCCCAATAAAAATTCCTAACAAGTTATGTTATCCATAACAGAAAACTGATTCCAAAGATTTATGTCCATGCACAACACAGTATGGTCAACACAGCACTGAAGAGTAATGAGTACACAGGACTGACACTACCTGACTTTTAGAGCTACTGTAAACTGCAGTAACCAAGACAGTGTACTACCTGGGACAGAATAAATAAATGACAAGCCAAACCAAGCAAAGCCCAGGAATAAACCCAAAACTATAATCAGTTTATCTTGGACAAAGTAACAAAGGAAAGAAAGTATGGTCCTCTCAACAAATGCTATTTGTCTACCTGGACATCTATATGGAAACTAGACATAGTTTTACAACTTCCACAAATTAATTAAAACAGATCATAAACATAAATGCAAAAGACAAAATTCAGAACTTCTGGAGATAACACAGAGAAAGTAGATGACCGTGAGTGTAGCAATGAGGTCACAACCATGACCTGTGAATGAGAAAATTAATCAAGTGATCTTGGAGAACTCAAATGTACCCTGACACAATGACTCCATTTTATTACTTAACTTCACTTGTCCTCTAGGCAGAAGCATCCCTCCCTGTGCTCTTGTCTAGGTCCCATATCCCTGGCCCTCTACCTGCCAGGGAACCAGTTTTGTCCCCACAAGCTTACAACTACCCTGAGCCACGAGCCTCAGTCTGCCTCTAGTTTTTCCCCTGGTGTCTGTCCCAGGTCAGAAAAAACAGAAAATAAGCATAGATCTTTGCTAGAGTGTCCTCAAGGCAGTGGCTCTCCCAGGATCCAGAGGGACAAAGAACCAAGAACTATAGGCTCCAGGGTCAATGCTATGGGGCCTCAGAATCTTCTCCACCTAGTAGCTCTCTTGGGTTCAATTCAGTCGTGAGATCTTACCACAGCCAGGGCAATGTCCCAGTCTCATTTCCAACTGAGGACCCCAAGGCTCCAACAAGTATGGACTTATCCCTGGTGCTAGATGAATAGTACATTCTGTGCTACACCAAGTACTCAGTCTCCCAAGCCCCAAGGTTATTCTCTGCTTGAAAGGATCTGCAGAGTGCTGAAAGCATTGGGTCACTGATGGACAAACAAGGGCAACAGAAACTTTAAGCCTTTGGGACTCTTGGAGTCCTCCAGGACAAGAACTCCAACTTGTAAAAGAAGATGCTGTATGCACCAGTGTACAGCTTTCATCTGCCTTTGCCTTCTAAGTTCCCTGAGAAAATAATTTTCTTTTACAAAAAGAAGTTATGGGGTTGGGGATTTAGCTTAGTGGAAGAGTGCTTGCCTGGCAAGTGCAAGGCCCTGAGTTTGGTCCCCAGCACTGAAAAAAAAAAAAAAAAGAAGTTGAATGGGAGTGGAGAATTATATAGCTTTATAATATAAGCACCATATTCTTAACTGCTGAGCAAAAATTGAATGTCTGTAAACCAAAGAGGAAGAATGTTGAATTGTGGAAGGCTTTTGAGCATCTTACATAACTTTGGAGCTATAATTAATACATATCCTGTGGTCCTGTGGACAAGGGATAAACAATGAGTGTATGCATTTGGGGTTGTGTGTGTGGAGAGTTCTTTCGCATTCCCACTTGCATTTGACACAGGTATGTTTTAGTGCTTTGAGAGAGGCTGAGCTTTGTATAAAGTCAGAAATGAGACCAGTGTGTTTTCTTTGCAGTGTGAGGAGTGTTTAAATTTCACATACTTTTGAAGTTGCAGAAAGTATAGGAAATAGTTTGGAGAATGAGGTTATAGGATTCTTGGTGTGATTGATGGAAGTCATTCCAGATTAAATGTTCTGATGCTGTTGCTGCATTGGATACTTATGGATACGCTTTCCAAATCTTGTGAAGCTGCTCTTAATCGCAACCTCCACTATCAAGAAAAAAAAAAAATGCCAGGCACCTGTAATCCTGGCTACTCAGGAGGCAGAGATCAAGAGGATTGTGGTTCAAAACCAGCCCAGGCAAGTATTCGTGAGACCCTATCTCAAAAAAACCTATCACAAAAAATAAAAGACCTAGTAAAGTGGTGGAGCATTTTCTTAGCATGCATGTGGCCCTGGGTTCTATCCCCAGTAAAAACAACAGCAACAGCAACAACAAAAACCAATGATTTTTGCTGTAAGTAAATAAAGACAAAAATCAGTGTGGTTCAAGCAATGTGTCTTAAGATAGGGCAGTCCAGGGGTGGTTAATTCATCAGCTCAATAGCAGTACCAAGGATCTAGGTTCTTTCCGTCCACAATGATGGCATGCTCTCCCCTTATGGGCCAAAGATGGCTGCCACAGCTCTAAATATTGTGCTCTCACACATCAGAAGAACAAAAGAGAGATCAATTTCCTTTTCTGCATCCTGTTTTAACCCCAAAGAAAACTTCCCTAAAGCCTCCAGGAGACTTCCATCAGTCTTATGGGTTAGAAATGTGCCCAAGGCCTGTTCCCCATGATAAACTGAGACTCATTAAAATTTGCCCACTGGTAGAATCCAAACATTAAAATACAGGGAACAATGACATGAATGAAAAGGAAGACTGCAGAGACCAATTGAAGGGAGAGGGTGAAAGGAGAGAGTGATGGAAGGATGAATATGCTCGAACTACATTGTATACATGTGTGAGAACAGAATAATGAAATGCACTAAATTTTTTAAAAAGGGGATAAGATGGAGAGGGTAACTATAATGTATGTGCATGCATGGAAACATCACAAAGAAACCTTTGCACAATTAATACTCACTAATAAAAATGTTAATAGCTTTTTAAAAAGGAAAAAAGATGTGCCCACATGACCAGAATGATTGACAGACAGCAGTGACTGCTCAGAATTTTATTTCACATGGTAAGCCTTTATTTCACATGGCAGAGAGCCTTGTCCCTAGGGACATTCAACCTGGGAGTCCTCAACACCTGGCAGGAACAGGTGGCGCCAGCCCCCACGTTGCCAGTTTACAGACAACACTGTCCTGAATTCAGCAGGGAAGGCAGGTCAGGACTCAGCCTGTAAGCAGCTTTCACTGCTTTAATTTCTTGCAAATTCAGAGAGGAAAAACAAAAATGAGCGTACAGAAAAATGCTGTCTCTCCACAAAGGAAACTGAAAAAAAAGGCAGGGGGTAGAGGGTAGAAATTCACCCTTTTTCCCTCATCAAGGAGGAAATAGTGACTAGTGTTTATTTTTTATAGTTGCTGTTGCTGCTTGACTGCTACAGTTGATGTTTTGGGTTTTTTTCCTTTCTCTCTTTTAACTGTTTGGTCTTTTGCTGTACTCATTTCACCCAGTTCTCTCTCACCACCATCCCAGCATTTGCTAAACCTCTGCCTCGAATTCACTTCCTCTCTCTAGTATTTTGATTCCTGTCTTATACATTGAGCTGCTGCTCCATGCCCCTCACCTAGGCTGTGACACCACAGTGACACAAAACTGAAACCCAAACATCAGCTGCCCCTTTGAACCAACATGTGCAGGTGAGACAAGCACAGAACATAACACAGTGTATTGGGAGGGATGCATGCTATAGAGACCAAACAGGGCCCAAGGAAGTTGGGCACAGGGGTGGGGCTGGTGTGGGCTGAGAGAGCACAGTGGAGGGAGAGGAGACTAAAAAGGAGGTAGGGGGCCCAGATCATGCCAAGCTGGTGGCTGCTGGGAGAACTTTTATTCTGGGTGGGTGACAGCTACACCAGGTGCTGAGCAGAGGGCGACAGTACCCAAATGTCATGAAGGAAATGAAGTGGGATAAAGCAGTAGAGGCCTGGGGACTGTCACCATAGTATGGGCACAAGAGGCTCCTTTAAGGAGCTGACACTTGACTTGAGCCCTGTAGGGACCACACTCCATGCTTCTGTAAGCCTGAGAGTCTAACATCTGTCCTGAGTGCATCCACCAGACATCTCTTGTTCTAGACAACCCAGTGATGTGCCTTCATCACTGTGCCTTGGCCTCCTGCCTCATCTCTCATCCCATAGGAAGGAATCCTCGTTCTAGAACATACTTTTCAAATACAAACAATCCAAACCATTCCCTACACTCCCGGCCAGCTGCTTTCCTGGGCTTTCAACCCTGGACCATTCTTTTTGCCCTAATCACCTCTGGCCAGGCCCCAGACCAGGAAGAAAGACTGCCATGCTCAGACTCCAGAAATTACTTGAACTTGTCGATCTCTAGCCTGCTCACCTCGCTTTTCCAATTCCTTCCCACTGAAACCACAGTGGAGGTGGCAGCCCACAGACCCTCCTCTGCTTTGTCTTCCCACAGACCTAGTGCAGCCTCCTGTAACAGCCCATGCTGTGGTGTGCCCTGCTCTTGGGAAGGTGAGTACCAAACACTACCTCTTCATAAGGTTCTAATCAGTTGCCTTTACTCTACCTCAGATTTTTCTATTTGTAGATACACTACATTTAAAAATAGCTAGGGTCCCACCCTTCCCCAAATGACCCAGGGCACTGTTATTGTGGCCATGGTCAGGGGTGGGGGTGGCATGGACAAAAGAGAATCCAAAAGCTACCACACCCAGTGCTGCCAGGCAGAATCCCATCCATGCACTAGCCAGGCTTAGCTTTCCAGACAGGATCTGGTGCATTTGAGGTGGTATGACCATATTTGGTCATATGTCTACAATTGATAACATATCTAACATCATGAATACCATATGAATACATTTCTAGCACATGTATTCATACATATACTGCCCTATATGACAGGGCATTCCAAGAATGGTTTAAAGAGAGAACAAATTAGCAAGGAAAGAATTATCCATTTTTACCATGTTCTCAGCAAATTTAATATTTTAATATGTATTAGAATTATTTTCGCCCATAAACTTTCAGGCTCCATAAGGATTAAAGATATGTAAGAAATTATAGCCAAAACCAGACACTTGGGAAGTCTTAAATATCTGTTTTCCCAAACTAAGTTAATGGTGAAGCTTCACTAGGTCCCAATTTCTGCCTTTGAATGGAAAATGTGATGTCATCAGCTTTCCCAATTAACCTTTTAAATGTCTCAGCTTAGCTGGAAACTGGTTGGCTTCAAACTCATCTTCCTAGCAAGGATCAAGTCACAGCATTTGTGAGACTGTCTGTTCCCTGAGTCATGTAATTAAGATGTGCAGATATCAATGGGGCAAGAGGCAAGCAGCATATTACTTCATTTGCATGAAGCCCAACTGGGGGCCTGGAAGAAGTCAGCCACAGAGTACTGAGCTGGGGTATCTGTCTTCATGCAGGTTTCCCCATGGGAAACAGAGCACGGGTAGCTGAGCTTAACTGACACTACATGGAGGGCAGGGCTGAAGATGTCAGATGGCTGTGGTCCTTAGACAAGCCCGACTACAGGGCTCTGCATAGAGAAGACTCCTGGTCAGTGTGAGGTGCTGCTCGTGAAACACAGAGCCCCACAGGAGAGGAACAAACCGAAGCTTGTGTTTCTGGGAAGTCTCTGTGTGGAAGCAGACAGTCCATGGATGGTCTAGCAGGGCTGCTCCAGGGGGCTCCTCTGCCTCATGGCTCGGTCATTCCAGGAGAATTGCCCTTATGCACACGGGCCAGGGTGGTGCTCCCACCTCAGCACTTAGTTTCTAAAAGACAGATGGGAGAGGAAGAAGGCCTGTCTGTGTGCAGAAAAACCATAGAACCCATGACAACTCCTTCCTAACCTGAGGGGAGAGCAAAGTCACACCAACAACCTTCCTGCAGAGGGAGCTGGGAGGCTCTATAGTCTTGGGCAGCCACAGGCCCAGCTATGAGCTAGGTATTGGGTTTCTCTAAGAAAGAAGTGGATTATTCACTGACATCATATCTAAATCCTTGCAAAGATTGTTTTCCTCTACTCCTGTCAGGCAGAAATTCCCTGAGGTATTACACCTGGATTTGAAAGTAAAACAATATTAGTATTTACATATCTAATTAGCAAGGATTCAGAAAACTTACATTAGTTGAGGTAATGTAGATTCTTATAGAAAAACTTTAGGCAAAATAAACTTAATAGTTTAATCAAATGAAGACCAATTCACAAATAAGAACTCAAAGACATTCAGAGAACTCCTCTCTTCAATATGGGCAGTTAGTGTTTATAGAAAGGAAAAGGCCTAAGAAAGAAGTAAGGGACAAAAAGTGGATTAGTCACTTGGAAGTGATTTTCCTTGTAAGGAGTAAAGCAGAGGCGACCTCTTTATCATGCTAGCCAACAGTGACCTGCTTAGGAATTCAGCCATCATGTCTCTGAAGGTCAGATGAGCATGGTAGTTTTGGTCTGGTGGCACAGAACTTCAGCACAGTGACTGTTCTCTTTTGGGAGAAATTAAGGCGATCCCAGACCAACAAGCACCGAGGAAGTTCATTATCAATGAATCTAACTCACAGGCTAAAATGAGAGCTAGAAACAAAGATCTCAGCAAGGTAAACACACAGGCAATTATAACAATAATTTGCATACAAATTACTAGTTACTTTTTTGAGTTATAATATATAGAGATGTAATTTTGTGACAATACTGAGAGGGGGTGGAGATGGAGCAGTAGAGTAGCAGAGGTTCCATTTGATAGTGAAGCTAAACTTGTATAAATTCAAGTTGGAAGGTTATAACGTTAAGATCATTAATGTAATTCCCATGGTAACTCCAAAGAAAAAAATATATAAAATATACACAACAGGAAATAAGGGAGTTAAAATCATTCACTAAACAAAATCAAACTCAAGAGATGATAGCAATGAAGGGAATGAGGGGGCAACTATTGGCATGCAGAACCAACTCCCACCTTCAGGCTCAAGTCTGCCACCTAGTGGCGCCCTGGCCCTGCCCTCTACTTGTGGGCTTATGGTGGCAGGTCAAAACATCCGGTCAGTGACCTCCAGGAAATTACTAGAATTTCTAGAATTTATTCCTCCAGATTCAGGGACAGTGTGAGGAGAACCAGCATTCTGGGTTGGAGAAACCTTCAGGCAATTCCAGGTGTGGGAATGCTGGAAAGCCAGAGTGAGCATGACCAGAGCCTTAGTTCCACCACAGCTTCAGAGACACACAGGTAAACACGTGACACATGTTTGCTTGTCTGTTGAAGAAAGGGTGTTCACAGCCCCACACCCATGTTAGGGCTGTTTAAGACGTGTGTGTGTATGCATGAGTGCATGTCTGTTTAAGACGTGTGTTGTGTGCGTGTGTGTGTTGCATCTGGCTCTGGTCTTGTTTTCCACAGCTGGAAGAGACTTTTCTGGAATGGAGTCTTTGGCCTCCTAAACACAAACTATTACAATAATAACTATTCTTGGTCTATCCTGGCAGCTCTTTCATCTCTGTAGTGCTTTATTTTTTTTCCTTCAGCATGTCATTTATCATCATACACAGCTATGATTTTCAAACTGGTGTCAAAGCTTATTCACACCTCTGGGAAGCCCTGAGAGCTTCTCTGAGCCAGGATTTTCAAAACAGACTGTGGCCATACTTCTATACCAGGCTCAGGAAAGGCCATGGGGACTCCGCATGAGCCTGGAGGGGAGGGTCCTCCCATCCACATCTCATCATACAAGACAAGTGCTTTGTGCCACCTCTCCAGTGAGTCCCTCTGTCCTTCAGCTTCTGAATGACCCAGTTGTTTGGCGTGAGGGCATAAGAAGGTAGGGCTGCTGTATCCAGGGTCTGAAGAAATAGGAAATGTGATTGTGCCCTCCCTCCCTGTATTAGTGTTCTATAGAGAAAGAGAACTGTGTGTGTGTGTGTGTGTGTGTGTGTGTGTGTGTGTGTGTGTGTATAAACCAGTGAGTAAACTGAGGCTTTATAGTGTATGGCTTTAAAATGTAGCTCTTACTATTATTCAGGTGCAGGGAGGCCAACATATCAGATACTTACTGTTGAAAAATAATCTGCTACTCAGTTCCCAAGAGGAGGAGCACATCACCATGGGGGCCATATAGGAAGCACCAATCAGTCAGAAGGCACGGGGAGCTAGGGAAAACATGTGCAACAGCCTTCATTCTGATTTCCATGGGAAGGACCTGGAAAAGGAGGGCAAATGGGCTTAGGATGAGCTAATTTGAATATTCAGGGATCTGGGGCCTAGGAACTACCCCTGAAAGTTTGTTTCTGGCCCTGGGGTGATTGGACAGTGAAACAGTGGCAGATTGGAAAAGCCTAACAAAAGAGGTAGCTAAGATGTCTGCTCTGGATTAATTGGTTTGCATTTGAAAACCATGCTTGCTGGTGATTTGCTATTTCCAGGAATTACTCTGCCAGGGACAGTCCTTCCAGGTCAGCAAGGCCCCAGGAGATCAAAGCATAAGAAATACAGAATAAGAAGTCAGGATTGGGCTGGACCTCCCTAGCAAGCACAAAGCCCTGAGTTTGAGCCCCAATACCACAGAAAAAGTCAATACAGCATGTACCAGCCTTTCTCACCCTGACTTACTTTCTCATCCTATTTAGGGTTGGTGCAGTAAGCACTTTGGGGGTCACAGGGCACATGTACCCACCCCTGTGATTGAGGACTTGAAGGCTCAACCAGAGAATGCAGATGCCATGGTACAGTGTTATGAGCTAAGACCCAGAGAAAGTGGCGTGGAGGAAAACTTGTGTCCTTCAAGAAGTGTCTAACATTAGCAGTGAAATATTTTAGCAATTCTTGGTAGATATGATGAGACTAGGAAGCCTGCCCTGCAGGAGAGAGCTTCCCCCACCCAGTCTTAGGGAGTACAGTCCATGCAGCTGGCTGGGCTCAAGATATACCCAACAGCTGACATTCCTCACTTGTGTCTCCTCTAGCAATGTGATTTAGCTGCATGTTTGTTTGTTTGTTTTTAACTATCAACAGAAGAGCTGGCTTCATTGAAAGTAGTTTCCTAGCTGTGTGTGATGGAGTCTGCCTGTAATCCCAGCATTCAGGAGGCTAAAGCAGGACAGGTGTTCAAGGACAAGCTGGGCTACATACTGTTTCACAAAATCAAGGGCTGGGATAGAACACTTGCCTAGCATGTGAAAGGCCCAGGGTTTGATCCCCAGTATTAGAAAAAAAGTAAGAAAAAGAAAGTTATTTCCCTGTAGCAGGACACACTTTGGACACAAGCTTGCCGTCAGTCCACCTAAGAAATTTCTATAACTTCAAAATAGGTCCATTCACAACTTTCCAGTGTTTCCTCTTTCCCAGGCTTTGCTCCCAAGGCAAGGAGTGAGAGATTAACCCCATCCAGGGAGCACCTAGCCAAATGAAGGGAAATTAGAAGTCAATACATAATGGCAAAGGTCATCTATGCATATTTTCAGACCAGAGACTGCCTGAGGGAGTCAGGGAAGGGCCCAGGAGTCCATGGGCTAGGGCTTCTGAAGAAGAAAGTTGTGAAGAGGTAGACCTGGGGTAGGAGGTACAGAGCATTGAGTCAAACACACTCAAATCCAGTCCGTACCACCAGAGAGGCAGGACAGCAGAGTGCCTTGCTCAGCTGTGATGTCCTAGTTTAGGCAAGCCCCCTTCCTTATTCTTCTGACCCCAGACCTCTGATTTGACCTGTGCCTCACAAAGTCCTTCAAGTTTGACTAGATTCTGGAAAATCGATCCATGTTTTCACTTTCCATATTTGATGTTATTCTTTTCTTTCTTTGCTCTTTTTGTGGGGAGTGCTGGAATTTGAAAAAAAAAAAAAGACCCTGGCCTTGCACATGCTAGAAAACTACTCTACCACTGAGCTACATCCCCAGCCCCATGATGTTATTCTTTACCAGTACCATGTTTAATAAAGCAATTAACTTGACATTTTTAAGTAATGGCAATTAAACTTGCAACTATGACATTATCAGATAATAAAAAGTAAATATTTGGTCTTTGCCATAGGTTTCTAGCACAGATCTTCCAACACCTTTGGGATTTCCTGAGCAATAGTCTTTGGTTGTTCATAGTAAGTGTCCTTCAATTGTGCCAGACTCTATGCTGACTTGATGACTCATGTGGACTTCCCAGATACGGAACCAGGGGACCAACCATGTGATTACAGGGCTGATCACCAATGGCCAATGATGTAACCAGTCATACCTATGCAATGGAACCTCCATAATACCCTGAACAGTGGGGCTGAGACAGCTTCCATGTTGGTGAACATACCCATGAGCTAAAAAGGTGTCCTCAACTCCACAAGAGCAGAAGCCCCTATTTTGGGGACCCTCCTAGACTTATCCCTTATTGGCTCTTGATCTAGCTGTTTCTATATGAATCTTTATAAAACCCAACTTGTAAGTAAAGTGCTTTCCTGAGTTCTGTGAGCTATCCTAGCAAATTATCAAACCCAAAGCAGAGGTGGTGGGAACTCCAATGCAGTTGGTCAGGAATATGGGCGACCCAGTGTTACGACTGGTGTCTGGTATGGGGTCAGCCTAGTGGGCATAATAAAACATGGTATTTAACAGTGTAGGCACCCTGAGTACCTGCCTTTGAAGCAAATGGTCTGTTGAAAAGGTTGAAGCCCTCATCATGTAAGCATTCTGCCCTCTAAGGCAGCACATGTCATTACAACCCCTTCTGTAAAAATCTCAAGTTCCTAATTTTTTAAGCCTTGATAGTAACTATGAAGAAGCAAAGGATGGGACTGGTGGAATGGCTCAAGTGATAGAGTGCCTGCCTAGCAAGTTTGAGGTCCTGAGTTCAGACCCCAGCACCACCACCAAAAAAAAAAAAGAAAGAAAAAGATTTAAGCAAAGATAAAAAGAAAGGAGTAATTAAGAAATGATGAAATGATAGTGATCTGACTAGTAAGGGGAAAGCACTCCTACATTATTTCTGTTTGAGTGAGTCATTGTTCACTGTCAAGAAACAGAGAGTCCTAGGGCAATAGCACTAGCTGGATCTGGTGGACTGCACTTGTCCCACCTAGGTATTCCTGGCCCTCCTTCCTCTGCTCTGTTTTCCCCAAACACGTATCCCCTTCCAGCATATCCCTACTCCCTCCCTACTTTCCTTCCTTCCTTCTTTCCCTTCCAGAGCAGGGATTTTGTTTGCTTATTTATCAATGGATCCCAAGTGTGCAGAACCAAGTCTGTTCATATTTCCTGGTTAACAATGATATGAGCTTCTATGGCTGGGCTTCTGGTACTGGTGCTGAAACAAATCCTCATGCTTAGGATGAGGCTCTCCACCCTCAGGCCTCTCATGGCTTCTGTGTCCTAGACAGTTATTCTCTGTAGCAGTGATGGATTCTTCTGACTCCTTCCACCACCTCTTTCCTGCATGAATTGCAGCAGATCATTGTGAGCTGGCAGTCTGTGGGCTGAGAAATGATCTCACTGACAGAACACCTTGCTAGGACATTTGGACTGTGAAGCTTCACTTTGGCCTCCTTAGCTTTGGGTTCTACTCTTTAGTCCTTCCTTCCACGTTCTCCCATGTTGGCTGCTATCACAGATGCTGGAGAGGACACACAGAATCCCAGAATCACAAATCCTGATGAAGTACCTGTTGAGCCTGGTTGTGTACACTGATGTCCACTGGAGAAGGGAAGCTATTCATCCTTGCAGGGTAATCCTAGATACTGCTTCTGCATGAGCACATACACCTGGATATTCAAACTGCGCAGTTTCTGTCCCTTTAGATATAGCAGCTTCTGGAGGCTACAGGGCTACAGGAGTTATGACCCTCATTCTTCTCACAGGGGGCTCAGAGGGTCTGCAGTGTACTTTGTGGTTACTACTGCTCTGGGGTCCTAAATGTATAATTGGAACAGACATCCTCAGTAATGGCTTCATGGTAGCTCCTGCCCTGTGGGTGTTTAGGGTTGGACAAACCAGGGAAAATTTCTTAACTAAGTAAACCTAAATTTACTCCCCACCCCTGAAGGGAAGAGGGCCCCAATAATAACATGGAAAATGAGGGAATGTGACTCCAATCACAGCCAAACTGAAAGCCACCTGTTGGCCTGCATGGAAGGCAGCTGAATGCTGGAAAGCTTGCTGTGGTCAGCTTATGGGTCTAGCTGCAAGTACTGTTGTGCTCATTATGGTATCTTTGCTGGAGGAGCTGGATGCTGCTTGTGCCACCTGGCATGCAGTTATCTACCTAGAAAATGCTTCTTTTCCCACAGCAGCTACCAAGAAGCAAGCACATGTCAACCCTTCCCTCCGTGCACAAACTTGCAAAGCAGTCTGTGATCTCATTTTCCCCACAGAATGTCACCTGGCTCTTTTAAGAGCTGACATTGCTTAGTAGTCCCAGTCAGAAGGAAGAGACAAGTGTTGTGGTTACAACCGAACACTAAAGTACGATTGTGATCAAACTTTTAACATAAAGCACAGAACTTTAAGAACTTCCCTCCCCACACAGGTTGCCATGCCCTCTGCAGCCTCTCGCTCTATACTGTGGCCTGCATTGTGAGCATTTCTCCACTACTCTCTCAGCATGCCTGCCTTGCTGGTTTGCTCCTTTGATTCCTGGACCCCTTCTTATTTTCCTCTGCAGGTCAATGTTCAATGCATGATTCTATGTCCAGGTTCCTAATCCTCTTAAGCCCCGTTCACTGATTCTACCCAGGTCCAGAGACACAGCAACTGTACACACAGAATCCCCAGGTAGTGGTCAATTTATCTTCACCCCTTTTGCTGCCCAGTTGCTGTACTCTCTTCCTAAATTTCTGAGATTTTTGAGGCAGAAATTTCTTCTGCAGAAAATGTAAATGCTGCAGCCTAAGTGTGACAAGGTACTGTCCCATGTTAAATCAGTGCACAGTGACCATCAGACAGGCCTTCATAGAGTCTACCTGGTGGCACAACACTGGATTTCCAGATGTGGCCAAAGTAGCAGTCCCAGATACAGGATTTGGTATGTAGGACTGGCAGGGCCACAGGAAAATGTCACCACTGGGTCCAGTGCTGCTGCTTGTACCTTCTGGACAGGTTGCTGTCCTTGATTTCCTAGTGTCATTCAAAACCCTTCAAAAGTTTCCTTTGTTTAAATTAGCTAGAGTGTTCTTCTGTGGCTGGAATATTAGAACTCAAGAAATATGACTTCCAGGTTTACACCATTCCAGGCTTCTCTGAGACTGACTTCCAATGCAGTTGCCTGAAAACTGAGTCTAAGGCTGGGGTCATATAACCTCCCTTCAACTCTTCTCTCCTGGTGTCCCTTTGTCATTAAAGGGCTAAACAACTTGCCATCTCCCATGACTCAGTCCCCAAAGTGTGCTGCCAAAGTCAGAGCTCGTCACATCCTCGTCCACTCATTGGACAGAGTTCTGAGAGAAACCTTGCTTCTCTCCACCCTCATCTCTTTGTTGTTTAACTATGTAAATCTCCCTTGACTTTGAAAGTCACCTCATTTTAACTTTAATTTCCCTCGTTACAGGTGAAGATGCATCTTCATTGCTTTGGTCATCCTTATTTATTCTTCAATAAAATTGCCCTTTTATTCTTTGCCAATGTTCTAATTTGTCATTTATGTTCTTATTAATTTGAGTGAGTCCTTAATATATTCTGGAAACTTTTTTTTTTTTGCCCAGCAGTCACTGTTTATTAACTGACCAGATTAGAAAAATATCATGGTAGACGTCTTAGTTCATCCTTCTAATAAGTCTGTTGATATGATCTTCTCTATTGCCAGCATCTCCACCTTCTACAAAATGAGTTGTCTTTTTCTTCATACCATCTCATGGAGAAGATAATTTGAAGGGCCAGAGGAAGTTATTTGCTTCCTTGAAGCGTTTTCCAACAGTATAGATCTCATGAATCAGATCCTCCATGCAGATGATGCCAAATTTGCCAAGAGAACGAGCAATCAAAGAGTTATCTGTCAAGGCAATTCACTTCTTATTGATTTTGCCATAACAATGCTTGTAAATTAGTTCATTTACTGACTTCAGGTTCGGGTACCCCCCATGGAATATATGGTTCCACAATCCTCAGCATGTTAACTGAAGCCTTGTTGAGTTTAACAAAGGTGCCATTGAAGATCTGGCGAAGGTGAAGAAGCTGCAGCACCTTGCGGACCTTTGGGCTCACACCATTAATACCCCTGATTCTGATGACAAATGTTAATTTGGGTTCTGCAGGTTCATAGAAGTTGCCAGCTTTTCTTGCCATCCTAGCCATGTGAATCTCAGTTCTGTTCATCTGCTTATATTCCTTGTGATAGTGCTTGACTTTTTCATGGATGAGCTTCCTTCTTGCCTTTTGAAGTATTTTCTGAGCAAACCTCTTTCCCAGGCACTTTACCTTCAGCTCTGCTAAGTTCCTTCCCTTTTTCTTAAGGGTTTCTGGCACAGCCGGAACCTTTTTCTTAAGGGTTTTGGGCACAGCAGATACCTTCTTTTTCTTCTCTTCGGCACCCTCCATGGTTCCAGTCGAGTCTGGAAACTTTTAAAAAAAACACAAACATTTTCTTTCTGTCCATTTGACTTTTAATCTTACTTGTGGCATTATTTTTTTTTAAGCAAAGAAGATTTAAAATTTGATGGAGCCAAATCTGTTGGTCCTTTTTTCTGACCTGTGCTTTCTATATCTTGTTTAAGAAATACTTGCATACTTTACTTTTTTTTTTCCTTTCTCTCCTCCTCTCCTTCCTCCTCCTCCTCCTCTTCTCTCCTTTTCTTGAGACTGGGTCTTGCTATACAGCTCAGGCTTATCTAAAACTCAAGATCCCTGCCTCAGGTCTAAACCTTTTTGTTTTCCTAAGAATTTTAAAGATTTTAATTTTAATATCCATCTGGATTTTTCCAATGTATTGCAGAGGTAGAGAATATAGAGAATAGGGCTGGAAATGACAAATTCTCTTTCTGTTTCCTTGCTTGTTCAGGGAGGACCTTAAGCAGCCATACTATGCATGGCAAATTGTAGCTTCAAAGTTGTTCTTCCCACTTTGACCACCCCTGACTAATCTTGTCCCTGCATAGACTATTCATAAGGAGAGATGGAGTCCAGGACAGCACACTGAAGGTGTGGGAGCCAGACTGTGGTTGTGAGAGTTTAACCTGCAGCCTGTGCTCGTCTCTGATCCCCTCTTAGACACCTGGGTAACACCTTCACCTTGCTTCAGTGCAGCTGGCTTTCCTCCCAGGCCTAGCTGAGAAGCCTTCACCTGTGCTGTATTTCCTGTAGGCAAAGCACACCAGGGCAAGGTCCCATTGAGGATGGGTAAATAGCAAATTCTAACCACTGGAAATTTGCTATGGACCTGAGTCTGTGGGCAACATATTTTCTGCATTTGTTGTTTCCTACTGGACTTTGGCCTGCCAGAGGCTATTTGGGAGCCCCAAATCCATACTAGACCACTTATTTGTGGAAGAATAATTTCCTCTTTATTCCATTTAAGGAATACAGGAAAAATCTGATTAGAAATATAATGTTACTTAGAAACAAGAACTAGGAAGTTTGAGCCATTCTGGGGGTCAGTTTCATAGTCACATAGAAACATCCCCAAGATGAATAAAAATTGGGGCAGAGAGATTCTCTTTCTTTTCTTTCCTTTTTTGGTGGTAGTGGTGGTAGGTTGTTTTTCCGATATGGTCTTACGATTTTTGCCCAGGGCCAGCCTCCTACCTATGCCTCCCATGTAGTTGAGATTACCACAAAACCCATCTTGTTTGTTAAGACAGGGTCTTGCTAACTTTTTGCCTCAGCTGGCCTTGAACCGTGATCCTCCCAATCTCTTCCTGCAGAGTAGCTGAGAATACAGGCATGAGCCACCACACCTGGCCTTTTTGTTTTTAAGACCAGCCCAGGCTGGTCTTGAACTTGTGATCTCCCTGCCTCAGCCTGAAATTACAGATATATGCCACTATATGTGACAGAGTAGGGAGACTCTAATTTTTTTGAGATTCTATGTTTAATACATTTCATTTTTTTTTCAAATTTATATCACATGTTCCCAAGACTACATAAAGGATATATGTAGTTTAAACAGAATAATAAAACAAACAGATGTTTCCTCAGTGGTCAGGTTACCATGATAGTAAGAAAGATCCTTACTCTCTGCTCTGAAGAGGTAACTGTATCCTGACTTCTTTATTAATAATTCCTTTGTTTTTCCAGTAGCTTTACCACCTATGTATGAGCCCCAAGGAATAAAAGATTCAGTTTTGAAAAACCGAGTCACGAGCATAAACCCAAGCATGTAAGGAAAATTGCAGTGCCCATTATGTGAAGGCTCCCAGAAGTAGGAATCTAAACATGCTCTGTGCAAGTCACTTCTCAAGGGGAAGGTTAGAGAGGTGCCCAGTGCTCGAAGTCTACAAAAATATTGCAACTTTCTCTCACACAGCTGTAGTCAACATGCCACGGATTTGATATGCTGTGTTTTCATTCTCATTTGTTTCAGAATGTTTTCTAATACTTTGAAACTTTGACTCATTGGTTATTTAGAAGTGAGCTGTTTAATTTTAAAATAACTTTCAGATAATCCAACATCTGGATTTTCCAATACTTTCCATTATTGATTCTAAATTTAATTCTGTTAATGTTAAAGGACAACAAACTTTGCATGATGTCAGTTCTTATTTGTTACAGTTTACTTTTTGGCCCCAATATGGTCTATCTTGTTCAATACTTTATGTGCACTTGAAAAGAAGGTTGTCTGCTGTTGAGTGGAATGTCAGTATAAGATGCAGCTGGCTGATGTCATCCTGCACTTTTTCTATATCTTTGCTTGGTGTTTTGTCTGCATGTTCCATCATGTAATGAAAGAAAAGTATGGAAATGTTCAAAAGTATTTGTGGATTTGTCTATTTTTGATTTCAGTTCTATTTGTATATTTCTTCTTATATTTTAGAGTGTTTTGTGAGGGGCATAAATACATCTTCCTGGTGAACTAGCATTTTTGTTATTATGTATCATTCCTTTTCATCCCTGTAATAGTCTTAGTTCTGAAGTCTACTTTCTTGTTATCAGTTTAGCCTTCTGGCTTTCTTTTGATTAGCATTTGATGGCTTATTTGCATTGTATGTTTTGTCACTCCTCTTCGTGCAACTTTTGGTTTGTATTTCTCTCATATTGAGTGAATTGAACATTCATTGTATGTCTTTGTGTGAATTGTCACCCCATATCATTTGCCTGTTATTTTTAGATTTGGGGTTTTTTTTCCTTCAAATTAAAAAAAAATTGTGACAGGGCCTCACTAGGTTGCCCAGGTTGGCCTTGAACTTTTAATCCTCCTACCTCAGTCTCCTTCATAGCAAGGATTATAGGCTTGCACCACTGGGTCCACTGTTCCTTCAGTGTTTAAACTCTTTTGCATCTGAGGAAGATTAGTCCTGTAGGTATGATATGTATCATAATATTTTCCCCCAGTTTGCCAGTTGTATTTTAATTTTGTTTATGATGTTTTGGGCATCTTAATTCTGTGTTCAAGTTTTTACTAATTAGTTTAATGTCAAATTTATCATTCTCTTCTTGTTATTGTATTTGGATTTTAAGTCATGTTAGAAAGCCTAGGATACATACTCCAAATATTGTGCTCCACAGTTACTTAGGTTGTTAATTTTTACCCATCCCAGATTAAAGAGAAATTCACCCATGTTTTCTTTCTGTATTTGTCTGGTTTCTTAGATTCCTGACTCATTGAGAATTTATTCTTGTGTATGGTGTAACATATGGATCTAACTTTATCTTTTTCTAAATGACAACCCAGTTGTCTTTACACCACATATTGAAAAGCCTCTGTCCTACATGTGGTTCCACAAGGCCTACTTCCTGGTTGGCTGTTTGTTCTGTCACTGCATATGCCTGAGACACCTTGTTCTAATTCAAGGGGTTGTAGAATGTATTTCTCTATGTAGTGTGTTTCTCACTATTCTTGTGTGTTTATTTTTCTGTATGAAGTTTAGCATAAACTTGTCTAGTTCCAAAAACAATAAAAATCTTTATTGGGATTGTCTTACAAAGAAAAAAATATTTTCTTTTTATCAATGAAGTAACTTGGGAAGAACTGCCTCTTTATGCTGTCAAGTCATCTTCTCTAAGAACAAATGGCATCTTCTCATGTGTTTAAGTCTACTTTAATGCTTTCAGAAGTTTAAAAAGTCCTCAGAGAGATTTTGCACATTTCTTGGTTTAATTCACTCCTGGGTCTTTTATCTTCTTTGTTTCTATTGTAAATGGGGTTTTGCTATCATTTTATCAGCTTACTGGTTATTGTTTGTGTGTATGAAAACTGATGCTTGCAGCACACACAAAATTAATGTTGTAGTATTAGAGTCTATTTATGGAATTCTATTGCTTCACTTTTATCATTGATTATCTAGAATTTTTAGGTGCAAAATCATATCTGCAAATATAACTGGTTTAGCTTCTTTACAATCTGTCACTTCTTCCTCTTGCCCAATTGCATTGCTTAATACTGCCAGGATAATGTTGCAAGTGCTAAGAATGGGCATCCTGACCTCGTTCCTAACCCTGGAAGAGATGCTGTAGTACTGTAGTGTTGTAGTGCCTTTCCACTAAGCAAGATGCTAGCCTAGGAGCTAACAACTAAGACAAATATTTATTTCTATCAATCTAGCTTTAACCAAAGCAGAAATTAATCATATCAATTAATTTCTGGGTTTTTTTAACCAGGAAGGGATGTTAAATATTATAAAATTTCTTAAAGCATTTTCTCTCTGATCTACTAATATGGTATATTTTATTAATGAGTTTCCTAATACTAAACAAATCTTGATTTGCTAGAATAATTCCCACTTCATCATGTTGTATTATGTTTTTAACATGGTGTGGAATTGTGTTTACTAATACAGTTATGAGCTTCACAATGACAATGTAGTCAACAACAGACAGCGTATAAGACAGCAATCCCATGAGATTATAATATAGTCTAGGTGAGTAGTAGTCTAGGTTTGTACAAGTACTTGTTATTAAGACAATGACAAAATCACCTGACAGTGCATTTCTAAGAACATATCCTGTTGTTAAGTGAAGCAAGACATTTTTTCATTTTAAAATTTTGCCACAAAATTTATACACAATACTGGTCTATAATTTTCATTCCTTAACATCTTTTTCAGTGTATTCTATAATACATTTCATTCTATAATAACAGTCCATTTCACGTAATCTTTCAAATTTATTTGTGTAGATGTCTGAAAAATAGTCCATGCCTGATTCTAGTCATCAAGACAGCAGCAGTGGAGACAAAGCCAGGGACTGCCCTCAGGCAGGGCTCGCACCCCAGTCCTTGCTCCCTAACTGTTGCAGAGTTTAACCATGTGCGTGTGTATTGTCAATAAGTCCCATGTGAGCCATTCCACTCCCAGCATGTCAAACAGTGGACATCATAGGGTCAATATTCAGTATTTAAAATACTAGTATTTGTTTAATGTATTAGGCAAAATATATCTTTCTATATTTATATTTTATATATTTTTATGTGTGTTTATATTGCAGGCTAGTAGAAGCTGGTTAAAATCACTCACTTCAAAACTATTCTTTTTCCAGTTCAACTATGAGATTTTTTTCTCACCCAGGTGCAGTCTGAAATCCATAAGGAAAAAATGTAACAGAGAAAGAGAGACGGCTTCGTTTTTCTATTCAGACAAACATTCCAGCTCTCCTTTGGCAAAATGAGCTCATTTTCACATTTACATCCAGGGATTAGAAGGCCTGGACCTGGCTGCACTCCTGTAGGGTCTGGCAGGGCTCTGGCTGGTGTCATCAGGAAGGCCGTGCTGGATCTTGCCATCAGGGCCTATGTGATGCTGATGAGCCAAGAGTTAGTCTTTGCAGGCTACTGACACAAAGCATTTTGTCTCCCTGGGAGGATTTCAGAAGAACAAAGATTTCAAATCTCTAATACTGTCCAGAATGTGTGCTTGGCACATCTGCTGTCGAAGGGTGCTGGATTTACTTTGTTGCTACTGTGATAACCCTATGTGCCAGTCAATCTGCTGCAAAGATGCCCAAGGCTTCTTACAAGGACACAGCCAGAAAGTTATGCACACAAATTATTCATAGCAACTGTTGTCCAGGACTAAAATGACCTCTCTTGTGCTCTAAGGTCTATGGTATATTGATGTCATCTGAACACAGATTCCTAGATGACATGGAAAAGACCCAAGTCACTGTGAGCCACACAAACATGGAGGGGCTTGTGAGCTGAAGAGGAGAAGCCCATCTGCTGCCTACCACCAACCTCATTACTATGAAAGTCCGCACCAAGGAGGCACTGTCACAGATTTGCACTGGATCCATGCCCTCTGCCATCTTGGTTTAAGGAAAAGGTGAGAATAAACTTTTTAGGAAGAATCTTACCAGAAACAGATACTTTATTGGTAATCAGTCATCTCAGTCAATATGAGTAGTGGTCTGGTCCTTTCTCAGCTTAATCTAGCTCTGTGTTTTTGAACCAAACAGCACTGTTTTAAAAACTTTATTCAGGTTCAGAAGAAGAACTGAACACAAGGAAAAGGTCAGGGTGATTCCACACTTAACCAGCAGGTCAGGTTAAACATATAGGTCTTTTTATCTGAGTTATCATCCTTTGTCTTCTTATTCTGTACGCTCAAGATAGCTCAGTATCAAAAGATAGCATTCCAGAAGACCATTTCCTTGGGTATACTTTCTCAGATTAACTTAGAAATTGTAGTGAGTATCTGGGAAGTGAGTATAAGAAGTGGTACCCTGAGTATCCCACTGTGGGCTTAAGACTCAGTTGTCACCTTGGCTTCTAAAAACAGCACACATAAGAGCTTTACACATAATTCAAAGACCCAAGGAGATATTTTTCTTCCTAAGGCAGAAGATATTTTGGTATTTTTAGGAAGCGAATCTGGCTAGAGTTTCATTATCAAAGCCAAGGACTAACACCTCTGCATTGTCTCTTTGGCTTCACCTCCAGTCTAGCCAGCTTGGAGCATACAGGCCATGTTAGGCAGAGCTGGTTCCAGCAGGTCTGTTTACTGACTCAGCCAGGTCAATGTCCAGGCCCAGTGGGTATGTGGACAAAGGACTTGTGCTTGGTTCGGGATGGGTGCTGAGGACTCACCCACAGCTGCCCATACCGTGTGTTTCACTGTCATTATTTCATCCCTTTCTGAGTCTAGCCCAGTACCAGGAACCTGCGAAACAATCAACTGACAGATAGGCAGAGCTAAACCCTTAAAATAGTGCCAAACGGGGGCCATATCAGGGTTTTTTTTTTATCATATTATTGTTGTACTGGGGGTACACTGTGACATTTACAAAAGTTCTTACAATATACCATAGTTGAATTCACCTCCTCCATCATTCTCCTTTATCCCCTCCCCCCATTTCTGGAATATTTTTAACAGGTCTCATTTCCCATTTTCATGTATGAGTACATAATATTTCTACTACATTCACCCTTTTACACCCTTTCCTTATACCCTCTCTCCTCCCTCTGGTACCAACCCCCAGACAGGACCTGTTTTACCTTCCTGTTCTCTGTTTTTGAAGAAAGGCATTTTTGTTTAGGATAGCTATACAGGGAGTTTCATTGTGACATTTCTGTGCATATATGTATTATAACCTGAATTGATTCATCCCCTCTATTTTCCTCCTTTCTGCCTTAGTCCCCTTCTTATGGTGATCTCAATATTCTATATTTATTCTTGTATAGAAAGTACATCAACCATATTCACCTTCTTAACTTCCTTCTTTTAGCCTCCCTCTCCTGTTAGTGACCTCCCCTTAGTGTAACCTGTTTTTCATAATATTATTTGTATTTGTATTGTGTCTGTCTCCCACATATGAGAGAAAATATGTGGCCTTTGTGTTTATCAGGTTGATTGCTGGCCACATTTAAGCAAGGGAATCAGGATTGCTCCAAATTCATAGATCTGAGCAACTAACCAGTCAGGTGCTGAGTGCTGTGTTGATAGCTCTTACAAAGAGTCTTTGGTGGATGTTTTTTCCATCTCTTGCTTAATGTCTGATATTTGGCCATACTTAATCAATTTTTTTTGAAATATTTATCCTCTTCGTTTAACATGGAATTCAGTCCTTGGGCCTTTCCTGCTCAGGGTCTACACTCCCTCATCATTCATCCATAGCTGATGAAACTTACACCTGTCACCAGCTCCCCTCTCTGGACTCAGAACTTCCATGTGCAACTGTTTGCCCAACATTTCCTCTCAGACTTGTCATAAGCTACTCAGGGTTTGAGATTCCAAATTCATCCCCAAACCTCCTATTGGCTAGCATCTTCCTCATCTCAGTTGAGGATGACTTCAGGTTGCCGGGTCATAATCTTTGGCATTATTCACACAAATTCAAGACCCAATACACAAGGAGGCTCTTGCTGGCTCCACCTTCGAATCAGGTCCAAAACCCAGCTTCTTCCCACCACCACCTCTGCCTCCAGGTCCTACTGACTTTGCCCCCCAACAGTCCCTCTTTGTCCAGCAGCTGAAGGGATCCTGTGAGCCTGAGTCACCCAATACTCAGCTATGTTCTAAAGGCTCCCAGGTTCATGCAAAGTCAACCTCATCACTACCAGACCTATGTCCATTTCTCTTTTTGCTTTTCCTCTGTGACTTTCCTCTCCTAGGTCCACACTAGACCACATGGACAATCCCCACTAGTAGTTCTTGCTCCTGCTGTTCCCCTTTGCAGACATACCTTTCTAGATACACAGGACTTGCTCCTGTGCTCCTTCTAAGTCTTTGCCCAAATGTGGCCAGTATGAGGCCTTCCCTGACCCCACTAGGTGTTTTCCTCCTCTTGGCATTCATCGTGAACATGTTTTCATCATTTACTGTGTTGAATGTTTCCTGAAACACCACGTCCATGAAGGAGTGATGTTCTCCTTCTGCATCCCACTGCTGCAGAGCAGTCTGATAGATGCTTGTTGGATGATGGAATTAGCACAGCTCCTCCTCTGTAGTAGAAAAGCACCACTGCCTGAGAAGGGTAAACTCATGAGGACTTGAAAAAGTTCCTTTTGTTCCCATCCAGTTGTATTAAGGTGTAAATCACAAATAAAATTATATATATGTAAACATTAATATATAATTTATAAATATCATATATATACAGTATACAACAGGATGGTTTGATATATGTATGCACACAAAATGATTAGCAAACTTAAGCTAATTAACATGTTCATCACCTCACACACTTACCTGTTTTTCCCCTCCTTTGGTGAGGACATATAAACTACAGTCACCATGCTGTAGGATAGATTGCTGGAACTCACTCCTTCTAGCCAAGGCTTGAAATTTTGTGTCCAGCAGGTGCTGTTTCTGAAGTTCTCTCCTAGGGTGAGGCAAAGTCTTTACTGACATTACATGTATATGTGTGGGCACACTTCCTTTTACACCAGTTTCCATCCTTTGAAATACTAAACACAGCCCTTGGCCCACCAAGGCATTAACTGATAAGGACCAAGGTGAGCCAAAGTAACTGTACAGTGCTTGTTCTCATGTGCTGTGTCCCTTGCACAGTGCCAGCTCTTGTGAGCTATGCGTCTTATATGCACTCATGATTCCGGGTGCTACATGCTTCTGGCCTGTGAACATGCTTTTGAAAGGCTTAAAAACATATTATTATTGAAACAACTGTGTTGCTCTTTTGTCTCATGTAGGTCTGATGTCTGGTGCAAGGTAAGGCAAAATCTCTGGCTTCAGGATTGAGTCCTGACCCTGTCACTTGCTGGGCAACCTTAGGAAACTCAATCTTCCTGAGTTTCCATCTTCTACTGTGTGAAACTGGAGAAATAATAGTGCATGTTTAGATTCTGTGCGGATGAGCTACAGACAATACTCAGAGTACAGTGGCCTTAGTCAGTTTGACTAATACACTAGATTTGTATCACCTGGAAGATGGTGGTAGTGAGGACCTGTTTGGATCCTGAGTTGTACCAAGTGGTTGCTCCCCTGTGTCAGAGCAAGGTCACTTGTGTCCCCGTCCAGAATCTGTCTTCGGGGACTTCTGACTTCCTTCTGCCTTTTGCACACATACCTACCTCCTCAGGCCTCTCCAGGTTTTCTAGTATTCAGTTATTTGATGAACTTCTTCTCTCTTCTGGAATCTCAGACTCCTCTAAGTGTGTCTGTTCTCACTTCTCCTGCTCACACATCATCATCCTGAGTTCACCAGTTGGGCCCTTCCATTCAATAATGCAGTCTACAGCTGTGTCCCTACCCTTTTAAGATAAGATCGCTTCCATGGTTACCTTCTAGGGCATTTCCTTAAGACATGTATGACAGCCAAAACAGGCTCCTGGTACAACAGCCTTCTCAAAGGCTGATGTGGGTAGATGGAGATAGCATTTGGGCATCCATACATTCCTTCCAGTTCTGGAAGACAGATTCTGGACGGGGACACAAGTGACCTTGCTCTGACACAGGGGAGCAACTGCTTGGTACAACTCAGGATCCAAACAGGTCCTCACTACCACCATCTTCCAAGTGATACAAATCTAGTGCACTAGTCAAACTGACTAAGGCTACTGTACTGTGAGTATTGTCTGTAGCTCATCTGCACTGTGAATGCAGCAGTGAATTTTGACAACCACTGGGATACCATACCCCTTCCTCCTGCATTGCAGGAAGATGGGCACACTCATGCTCAGCTGGGGGGAGCAGGGAAAAAGGACTACAGCTCTGGGAAGAGTGTTTCAGGCTGCTGGGAAATGCTGACACAGTCCACTCTTATCTTCAGGGTGACTGCACCATTAGGGAGGTCAAGGTTTTGCAACAGCTAAGAGGAGTTTGTAGAGTTCTTATCATCCACAAGGACTTGGCAGCTGGGAAGTGTTTGCCTGGGAGTTTCTATGGTGTGTTTGGGAGGGGAGTTGGAAGTGTATCAATTGCTGTGAAGGTCTGGGAAAGAGGCTCTTCTGTGGAGGGGTCAGACAGCTAGGCAGTCCACCAGTCAGACACTGTGACAGCTCTGAGGAGAATGGAAGTGGGGTTTCCCATCAAGGGTGAATGGCCGAATTGCAACAGCTGGGAGCAGGAATTTTAAAAGAGGAAAACAAACCAAGACTGAGGGAGGAAAAGTGCCGCCAGGGCAGCTCGGCCTGCCTTATTGCAGCATGCTTTTCATGTGAGCAGTGAGCCAAGCCTTTCCCTTCCAGGACCATTGTACCTGCCATCCCTCTAAACACTTGCTGGTGCTTTCATTCTGCTTCCAGAAGTTATGTGTATAAATTGCTGCTTACCTCTTTTGTAATAATCCTGAAGAACCAGTTCAGTTGATTAAGATATTATAATATCTATAAATAGTATCCCTGGTTGGTGATACCCATATTAAAAATAAATATTAGAGATGTAAATAATGTGCAGCAGTACTTTGTGATATGTGCTCCTGGGAAAGTTTTGAACCAGTAGAATTTTAGTCAACTTTAGTGATAAGAGTATTTTTTAATTCTATAAGTGTACAATATGTGATTCACACTGTGCTAGGCTAAAGCAAACAGTTCCTTGAAGTACAAATAACCATGAGTCCTATTTAGTATGACATATAAGTTTGAATGTGTGTATCCATTACATTTTTGAAATATAACATAGTTTTAAAAGTGAATAAAACAAATATATGTCATAATTCCTGTGAAGACTGATGGTAAAATCAGCACTCTGATCAAGAAATCAGAAGCCCTTCTTCCTGGACATGACAGTCTTCCTCAACCATGCTGATACCTAGCACAGCTTGGTGTCTCCCATTTCTGAACTTTGTATTTTGTGTCAGGCTTCTTTCACTCATCAATGTGTTAGTAAGACTTGTAGTTGAATAGTGTAACAGTGTTCTACAGCTAACACATCCGTTTTACTGCTTTGGACATAGATTATTTGCAGTTTTGAGCTCCTGTAGGATCTCTGTTAGACTCATTTGTAGAAGGACAGAAATGCACAAATCCCAATGGCATAATTTCAAGATGCAAACAGACTGGATCCCCTAGTCACCACATGGAAGGGTGCAAAATCTATTGTAGGTTTTGCGTGACCAAAAAATTAACTTTTAGGTTTCCAGGCATTAAGATTTTAAGTTTATTTACTGCAGGACAGAATGGCTTAACCTGACTAATAAAAATGAAACCAATATTTTATCTTTAAAAATGCTTTTTGAAATCAAAATTGATTGATTTTTTCATACCTTAAAATTCCATGATTCCAATGGGAGCTCTTAAGTCTATCCATTCTAATTACCAACAAGTTGACAGCAGATGACAAAGGGCATCTGGAGGGGGAAGCCAGTATCAACAGGTCAGACTGTGTACCCAGAGCCTTCACCACAATACAGCCTGGTGTTTGTGACTTCGGACGAGGTCCCACTGACTGCTCATATGGTGCCACTCATTTGATTCTCCCATGTTCTCTTGTGAAAAGTGTCAGTACTATTTGATTTTCCTCTAGGATGGCACCTAGTAGAAAAGGAAAGTAAAGACAGTTATTGGTTGGAGCTCAGTAGGAAAGCAGTCACCCCAAGGTCCAGGGACTGGAGGGAACACTTTCTCAGAGAAGAATTGCTGGTGAAGCTGCATCAGAGGGAAGCTTCCAACATGGCCCATTAAAGCCCTACTTTCAGGTATTAGCCACAGTTCAGAGAAAACCCAGTCAGCCACACAGACATGGCTGCAGACAGTTCAGTTTCACAAAGTTCACAATAATACCTGTGGGGCCAGGAGGAGTTGTGGGGGTGGGAGAGCCCTTAGGAGACCAGATCTTCAGATTGGAAATTCTGCACCCTCCCAAGTACCAGTACTCCCCAATTTACTAAACCCATTCCTGTTGGAAAACACATGGGAATGCATGAGATAAAGTGCAGTAGACTGTAAAAAAAAAAAATCAGCAAAAACATGACTTCATAATAATAACTGTATAAAGTGGTCACACTGACTCACAAGCTCTAAAACTATTTTATAAGAGCATAGAAAACAGTTTTGGTTTCCTTGGTGCTGGGGATGGAACCCACAACCCTGCGTATACTAAACATGTTCTCCTGCTGAGCTGCACCCTCAGCAATCAATGCCTTCCTCTTGCCTTCCATAGTGTTTATGGACACCTGCTAAGTGTGGAATATAGAAATGAACAAAGTAAAATCTCTGGTCTCACACAGCTTGTGTGGAGAGACTGCAATAAACAAATAAGGAAACAGATCATACAGTTTGAGGCCAGGCGACCCTGAGGGACTTCTCACAGCCCCCACCTCCATAGTTCTAGTCCATCCTACAGCAGTACACAACAATCCTTGCTTCTAATCTAGGTCCACCACACTCTGTTCCTGTTCTTTCTGCTGCCAACCACCTTTCTACTTTTAGACTTGGGTGAAATACTGAGCTATGCTCCACAGGTTTCCTATGTTGTCTGAAAAAAATTCTTACTAATAGGGACATTTTAGAGAAAGCTGCAAAGAGTTCATTAGGTTGAATCTAGACTGGACTGAACCTAGACAGATGGGCCAAAATGAGTGGTCATGTGACTATATTTTTTTTGCAATATATTTCCTATAGGAAGAATAGAAAGATACACACAGATGAACTTGTGCTTTCTGGGATTACTATAGACTTGTTGCTTGACAAAACATGGGAATTCAGATCAATTCCACATCATGGGATGGTGCATTTATAATTGTATCTACTGAATTCATATAGTATTTTTGCCAGGAGAAAACTTTCACTTAGACCAGGTATAGCTGAGAGCGCCAAGCCCTCCAGCAATAGCATGTGTTTTGTTGGAAGAATTGTTGCAGATGAGATCCAAACTCTGCAAGTCTTTGCTACTGCACCTTCAAGTGCTGTGGACTGTTGGGAAGCTCAGGTGGATGGGTATTGGATACCCACAGAGGGCAGCATATATGTCCCTCATCAGTGTTCCTAAACCTGTGTGACTAGCAGTCTACAACTACAAAGAAGTGTGAAGCATGTAAATACATCCCAACAGGGCCAGGACTCGGGGAAGCAAGCAAGCACTAAGCTCAGGCTCACACCAAGCAACCTGGGCTCTTGGCTGGCCCTGAGTGTAAGGGTCCACTTGGTACCTCCTTTACCTCCTTCCTTCTGGTTCTGTGTTCCATTAAGCCCCACCCCCAAAAAATGTCTATCCAGACTTACTTTCCCTGGCTTGGTCCCCAAAATGTTTACAGCCATTTTGAGGCCACTCAATATGAGGGGAAGTTAGAGTTAAAACAGACCATGAACTTAACCCGTGGTAGTGAAAATGCATTTACAACATTTACAGGAACATATTACCATGTGCCCACATTGCTAGGTCTCCCAATGATACCAAGCAAGGCCTTGCTGCCAAACATGCATAGAAGCCAATACTACAGCACTGGGTACAAAAACAAACAACAACAACAAAAAAAAACTTCATTGTAGTCAACCATCGAGACAAGAGGCACACTCAAATCTGATTAGGCAAAGGAAAGCGAAGAAAAATTGAAGCAGCCCAAAGGTACAGGGAAAATGAAGGCCAACTGGTTGTAACTGGGGAGTTTCCATTCTGTCCATTGTTCTGGTCCATCCTGCATCAGAAGACAACACCCCTGGATTCTAATCTAGGTCCATGATGCCTTGTTCTTGTTCTTCAGGTTCCTCGCGGGGAAACTTTTGGTTCCTAAGGCTTTTAAGGTCACTTTAGGTCAGGTCCTAGGGTTCTGTACCTACATCCTGAAAACAACTTATATTGCCATTTAATGGTCCTGTATTGCCAGGGCCTTGGAAGGTGCTCTTTGCCAGTCAGGTGTTCTGAATTCAAGCTCCGACCATTTGACAAACCCAGCTCTGTGTTCCCACAACCACACAAGCCTTCCAAATCTGATTTGGTGGTGCTGCTGATGTTTGCATGCAGGGTGTTACAGCCCAGGCCATTCTGATTTGGACCCTAGCACTGTCACTTCCTATGTGGAATTCAAACTCGTGGCTTAACATCTTTGTGCCTCAGGTTTTCCCAGCTGTAAAATGGGTATGGGTAATGCTAATAGTAGAGGAATTAGTTTAGGCAGAGTGCTTTCTGGTATGTAATAAAGGCTCAATATTTATTAGCCCTTGTTTCTTTGCTTCTAGTAGAATCATACCTATGTTAACAGCAGATGTCTCTTCTCACCCCACATGCAAGCCAGGAGCCTTGGTGCCCTAACCATACCCAGAAGGGGCAGCGCTATTGTGACCACGTGTAGGAGGAGGGCAGAGAGGGGAGAAGCAATGGTAAATGGATTATTTGTTTTTAGATAAACTAACGTGGCCAAATTACATTTAAGTAAATGAAGGAATCTGGGCCATAAGGAAATTTGGTGGACCGTGACTGTATAAATGCTTAGGGCATGCAGAAGAGAAGCTCAAAGGAGCACCAACCAAGTGAGGCACCCTTTTGCGTTCCCCCCAAAAACAAAAAAAATTAATGATTTTAGAGGGGGAAAAACCACACAATTAGCTGTAGTCAGACCTAAGCTGCCTGTTATTCAGTCTTATTCAGAGAACTTCTGCCTTCCCTTTGGATAATCCCTTTATCAGGCAGAGGAGGAGCAGGGGGACGATAGCGAGCAAGAGGGTGAGGGGAGCAGGAAGAGAAGTGGAGAAGCACGGGGAACGGGAGGTGGGCTGGGAGAACAGATGAAGCAGGGGCAGAAGGGAGAGGAAGGGGAGCAGTTATGGGAGGGTGGGGAGGAGGCAGAGCAGCCCAGGATCAAGAAGGGAGGAGGAACAGGGAGAGTAGGGAGAACCACGAGGATGAGAGAGATCAGGTGAGGAGGGGGCAAGCTGGGGGAGAAGGGAGGGGCCGAAACAGGGAGAGAAGGGGGAGCAGGCAAAGGAGGAGGATGAGGGGGAGGAGCGGTATAGGAAGCGAGGCGAGCAGGAGGCGCAGGGGAAGCTCGGATCCACTGTGGGGTGGAGGCGCGGCCAGCTGTACGGGAAGCCTACGCGTCGGCAGCGCGGTGCAGGGGCGCGGCGTGCGGGCGGGGGCGCTGTGGCCTCGGCGCGGGGACTGCGCCGCCAGACCCGCCTCTTTCCCCGCCCGTCTGTGTCGCCGGGAAGCCGGGCGGAGCAGGCTCAGCCACATCGCGGCCGCACTGGCAGAGCCGCCCCGCGCAGCGGAGACCTAACGCTGCCTTTGTCCGCTGGTGGCAGCTGGTCCCGCGGCAGCGCGGTCGCCGCCGGCGATGGCCCCGCAGCAAGGGCGACCCGTGCTGCCTACCCGCTGCGAGCCAATGCCCGCGCCGCCCGTGCCGCCTCGCCGGGAGCGCGGGGGGCGCGGGGCGCCGGGGGGCCGGGGGCGCGCGGGCGGGGCTGAGGGGCGCGGCGTCAAGTGCGTGCTGGTCGGCGACGGCGCGGTGGGCAAGACCAGCCTGGTGGTGAGCTACACCACCAACGGCTACCCCACCGAATACATCCCCACCGCCTTCGACAACTTCTCGGGTGAGCTGCCGGGCCGGGCGCAAGGGAGGGCGCGGGCCCCGCGGCCGCAGGGCCACGGGAAGCCGAGCGCGCGAGTGCCGGACGTTTCCGGGCCTCGGGGCCGAGAGGCGCGGGAGCCCTGCACCAGGCGCGGGGCTGCGTGCCGGGGTCCGGCCTTCAGCCCCTTAGCTGAAGTGCGCTGCGTGCAGAGGGGCGCCGGGCCGCCGTCCTGGCGCCGCCGCAGGTTTCGGCGCGAGCTGACACACAGGTGGCCTCACCTGTGGCCCGCGCCCTGACCCTTCGCGGCTCGGCTCGGCTCGCCTGCGCGTCCTCGGTTGCAGCAGCCGCGGATTACTTGTAGGGTGAACCGCCGGTGCACGGGGCTTTACCCTGAACGTTCCTTTCTTCTGAGCCCAGCCTACCCGGCCCGCGCTCCTCCCGCACGGGCTTGGTTTCAGATTACTGGTGTCGCCTTTTCCTTCTGTGCGGCAAGTTCTTACCTATGGGGTGCTGTGTCATACAAAGATGAAGAAATCTTTTATCTTGGTTTTTCAAGTCTTTTTGAAATTTAAGGAAAAGTTAAATTTCAAAGAAGCTAATGTGAAACCCTCATCTTGTTCTTTAAAAAATGTACCTCGCTGACCTTCTTCACAATCCCTATGGCTTGTTGGGTAAAATGGAGCGTTGCAGAGGTTCCCTTGCAATCCTGCTTTGATACTTTTCCCAGCTGACTAGGATAAACATTTGTAAACAATTAAAAGGTTGTGCAGAAAGAGGCAAACCAAAGAAACCCCTATAGCTGCCCTAGAGTCAGCCTTGCCCCACTCCATACTCAGACCCTATTGAAAAGGTGGGTGGCTTTCCTGCCTCTGCTTTTCCTTTTTAATCCTCTGTTTGAACTGACAGAGGACAGTGCCCTTTTCTATGCGCGGGGCAATGGAGCAGCCTGTGTTTGCAAAAGTTCTCCAAGTAGCTAGAGTTTTCTGATGAACCCTGAAGTCAGGGGACTTTTCCCGAGGGAAAACATAATTATCTGTGAGGTTTCACTGATTTAAAACTGCAGGGTTGGTTCCACCCACCCTCCTGTGTTGCTTTTAGGTCCTTTGAAACAAGTGTGACAGGAAAATAAATCTTCTGGGGCACCATCCAAGGGCTCAGGGATTCACTGTCTCATTCCTGGTGTGGAGGGAGTTGCTGGCCTGGAGGGCTTGTACACAAAAACACCTCCATGGCCTCCTGGTTTTAGCCAGATCTTTAGGTCTTTAGTTCACTAGAAGACCCAAAACAGGAGCCTAAGGTTTAGAGTGAGAAATGGGAGTGCAAACTGAAACTGTCAGTCCTCTGAGAGAGGTTAAAAAAGACCTCCTGATAATCATCTTGCTCTTGTTTTTAAGCTGTGGTGTCAGTAGATGGGCGGCCTGTGAGACTCCAGCTCTGTGACACTGCAGGACAGGTCAGTATCATGTTACACTCAGCTCTGGGAAAGGAAACAGCCTTTTAAAGGTTTCCAAACAGCCTCTGACATGTTTCCCCTAGTAACGGGGTCATTCTGAAGCCTCCTGAAGTAGGCCCACCCTGGCTGCAGATCTTCTGAGGGCATCAGGAGGAGGCAGAGGAGGACATCTCAGCCTGCTCTTTTGGCCAAGAGAAGGAGAAACAGTGTCAGAAACAGCCCTTATCTTGATGTATTTCTTGTTTTTACTGAAAAAAAAAATGCAGCAATGCTTTATAATCATTTCTCAGAGTGATAAAATAATTTTATTCAAGGCCAATAAGCAAGATATTTAAGAAATTTACTCAAGGAAAAGCTGGAATTTACATCTATGAGCATTATCTCTCTTTTCCAGCTGTGGTTTGACCTGCTGGGACCAGCCTTAGTCCTGTAGCAGAGACACAGTGACCAGGGAAGCCTAAGCTGGAGGCAGGAATGAACGTCTAGACTCTCTTCATTTGTGACCATTTGTTCTTGTCTTAAGGGCCAGGCATTGGAGGAAACAGCCAGGGAGTGAGGTAGGGACACAGGAGTGGGATCCTCTCAGTGTCTCCAGAAGAGCTTGGGGCTCAGCATCATCCTTTCCACAATAGGAGTTCCAGTGTCACGTGGTGTCTTGTGACTGAGTATGCCCAAGTGACGGTCAAAGAACTAGTCTCTCCAGTATGTCTGAGTTGGTGAAGTACTATCGGTACTTTGTGGGTGGGGTGAAAGTGTCCCTTCACTCTCTAAGGTGCCATCACATCACTGTCTGAGCTTATGAAGAGTGCTGTCCAGTAGGCCCCAAGCCTCATCAAAGCCAGGACCTCCATGTTACCCACTACTCTGGAACAACAAATTCAAGGCTCAGGAGGCAGGCCTTATTCATTAGACCTCAAAGTAACTTAAGACTTAGAGGCCTTAAGCCAGAATGTCAGGCTGACAGGTACTATACTTCTGGACTAGTTGACAGAAAATACCGTAGTAAATAACAAATAGAAGATTCATCTAGAGATCTGTAGAAAACCAACTTCAAAAGCTGTTTATGAAAAGCACATACTGGTAAGATAAGGGCAGAGACTTCCCTTACACTTTAGGTTAGCACTTGTTTTCTAGTTAAAGCAGTAGTTCTACCTTCTCTGGTCCTGGTCTGGTAATCCACTTTTTGAGGGGTTTAACATGACCCCTGCCATGTTTTCTTGTGGTTCAGCCAAGAGCACATCCCTCCTGTGTGCGTGAGAAGGGATGGTAGCACAGATGGGCTAGATCATGGAGCACAAGCATGGGCATCCTGGGGAGCTGATAAACTGGGAGCCCAGCACAGCTCTGCTGGCCAAGAAAGGACCTAGAACTCACTTCTGGTAACTTTGAGTTTTCCTGTCAGGGAGGGTAGGTGAGTCTACATAATGTCAAAAGGATTTTTAACGGTGGACTCATGGTCTCGATTGCAAATAGGGCAGGTTATATACAGAAGGCTGTAAGAAACATGCCTCTAACACAGGAACCAGGAGCATTGCTGAAGGAGGGGTGGTCCACCACAGAGTAGTGAGCAGGAGATGAAAATGATTCAACCTTTTGACCCACAAGTTGCTTGGAAAAATCTTTATACTAAAAAAGAATAAGAATAAAAAATGAAGGTACAACCTGACCAGAATCTGGTCTCCTCTTTCTACCCATCCTGCCCTGATGGCATTCTCTGGCATTTACAGTGCTGACCTGGTGAGTGCATGTGATTGCTTGGCCTTGGAACCCCTTCCTCCGGGGTGCTCCAGCTGGCCTTGTGCCCATGCATGAGGTGCATTACTATCCACACATCTAAGGTTTCTGGCCCCAAACTGAGCAGGAGGGCTCAGTTTCTGCTTTACCTCCCAAGCCCCTTGGCCAGTGTCCCAGAAGATCTAGGGAGCAGCTATCCAAAGCCCGGTCACCAGGCCCCAAGGCCACTGCAGATTCCAGGGCATGGCCAAGAGACTGCCTTCCCCTGCAGGAGTTGCTCCCCAGGGGTACCTGAGCAGTCATTTCTGTGCTCTTCCTCAAAGCCTCAGTACAGGAGAACATCTCATGGAAAGGTCTTCAGAGTTGACTTGGTCTCATGGCCAGGTTTCTGCATTTGTTCTTTCAGAACAAAGTTGGCAGGAAAAGATCTTAAGTTATTCTTTTTCAGCTTTCACTTATAGGAGCCTCACAAAGGGCATGGACACCCTGAGCTGCCACGCTCAACTCAAGCTTGTTAGCTGTCAACTATAGTGTAGTTAGCAGGTTGTTGACCCACAGTGGAAACAGAGAGCCTCAGATAAAGAAAAGACATTAAAATAAGACTGATGGTTGGAGAATAATGTGCCTGTAAGTAGGACTCTGTAAATAACCAAATAAATGGGAAACAGATAACATTTAACTTTTCCATGACATTGGGAAATCATTAGTGACATGATGTCTGAGCACAGTGGTGCCCACAGGTACAGATTTTTGGTTTTGTTTTGATTTATTATTTTTGAGATAGGTTCTTGCTGCATATCCCAGGCATTCCTGCTGCCTCAGCTCCCAAGTGCTGGAATTACAGGCATGTACCACCACACCCAGGTAGAATACACATTTTAGATAAGAATGAGATGATGATGTGAACACTTTGCTAGGACAGAGTTGAGTGGAAGTTTCCAGTGGGTTGGGTATGAGACACTGTAGGATGTTTGACAGGAGAAAATGCTGACTTGGAGATCAGCATCTACCTGTCCAGAACCAAAACTCCTGCCTAGCATGTGCCTGACTTTGAATGGTGTTCAGTCTGTTGGTGATGGCTGCAGGAGAGCATCCAATAGCAGGCTACTTGGTTCATTTATAATCCACTGTCATTTACTTGGTCCAGTTCTCTATACCATAGGGCAGATGTGTCCATTCTCTGGTCCACTATCTATCCACAGCACTGTATATAAAGCCTCAGTGTTGGTAGAGATGAAGGGAGGAACAAGAAACCACAGAAAGTGAAGGAGGTAGGAAAAGAAGACATCCAGAATAAGAATGTGTTAACTAATGCACATGGGTGACAAGTTTTCTGAGTTGCCAGTGACATAACAGAGGTTCCCCAACTCCATTTCTGGGTCTGCCCCCATGTCTGATCAGCATTGTGCTCAGAGAAGGTGGGAGGAGTCAGCATCATTCACAGCTGTTGTAGGGAAGGGCAGGGCTCGGGTCTAAGAGCTGTGTTAACAGATGGAGGTTCGCTAGGGTCAGGTTGGAGTATTGGGGCCAGCATGAGGGTGTACTCTGAGTTCCAAAAGAGTAGCAAAGTCCCGTGAGAATGAGTCTGGGTCAGTGTGGGCCAAAGGCCAGATAGAGCTCACTGTCTTCACCCCATGTACTTCAAGGGACTTCCTGTTGTATGCAGCATGTCGGTTGCGGACACCAAGGAGATACAGGCACATTTGCAGTGCTAGAACCATGCTAGCACTGGGAGTAGATGGCAGGTGCACCTGTGTCTTCTAGGCAGGCAAGGTTGGGTCTGAGACACTTGCTCTTCCCCATAGGACTATGGGCTTCCTGGGACCAACCAGGCCTCTCAGGACATGTGTTTAGGTGGTCTTTTGCTGGTGAGAGCTGACTTGAGGAAAACTCTGGCTGTGTGCTTGGTTGCAGGATGAGTTTGACAAGCTAAGGCCCCTGTGCTACACCAACACAGACATCTTCCTGCTTTGCTTCAGTGTGGTGAGTCCCACATCTTTCCAGAATGTCAGTGAGAAGTGGGTGCCTGAGATTCGGTGCCACTGCCCCAAGGCCCCCATCATCCTGGTTGGGACACAGTCAGATCTCAGAGAAGATGTCAAAGTGCTCATTGAACTGGACAAATGCAAAGAGAAGCCAGTGCCTGAGGAAGCGGCAAAGCTGTGTGCTGAGGAAATCAAAGCCACCTCCTACATTGAGTGCTCAGCCTTGACTCAGAAAAATCTCAAAGAAGTCTTTGACGCCGCTATTGTCGCTGGCATCCAGCATTCGGACTCCCAGCAGCAGCCAAAGAAGTGTAAGAACAGGACCCCGGACAAAGTGCGGGATCTGTCCAAGTCTTGGTGGAGGAAGTACTGCTGCCTGGCGTGATGCTCACAGATGCTGCTGTCAGAAGCTGTGTTAGCTGCAATGACTCGTGTAGAACATACGTGTGTGGTCATAGGAGGAGCCCTCAACACACGTATTCTTTCTTCTTTTAATTTCCTTATCTGTATGAGTTTAGGATGAGACTTTTTTTAAGCAAGATAAGTTAAAGAAGTTTTTAAGTTAAAAGTTGTTCATAAACTCTGGAAATGTAGAGTTTTAGACTTCTGGATTAATTTATATCTGATATGAAAAGGGCTCCTCAAAGCTGGATGTCAAGGATGAAATTTTGCTGCATTTTGATGTACAGACCAAGGGGGAATGTTGTGACTAATAACCTCTCTTGGTTAAGGGCTATTGAGCGAGCGCTCAGTGTATTACATGCAAAACCAGCCATGGTGAGAACAGCTCCCAGCTTTGAAACCACACAAACCATACCTGTTTTTCTAAGAGCGAAAATCTGAGAAAATAATGAGAGACCTCTACCTACAAAACCTCACACTGCCCCTTTTGTCATTTACTGATACTCAGTTGCTTAATATTTTAAAACAACCAAAAAACATCCCACTAACTACTGACACTGTGTAGACCAAAAAAGCAAACTTGTTCACTGGGGTTTTTCATTCTTCGAACAGTTGTGTTGACACTACAGTAAATTAGTGGAAATGCCCTGCAGTAGGAATGTGCCAGTCTAGATCACACATTTGTTTTAGGGAGCAGCTCAGGCAACTCAGAGATGAGAGTGTGGTGTTTGCTCTCAGACTCTGGCTGGTACACCAAGCCACCTGTGTCCTGTCAAGTGGAGCAGAGGGAGTTCCTGTCTGGGTGTTGTAAGCTTCCTCACTCACATCGTTCATCTGCAGGGCACTGGACACCTTGAAAGCCCACAGCAGATGCTTGTGAGACACACACATACCATTTCTTCTTAAGTCAGCCAAAATATCCTTGTTTGTAAACACACATAGGCACACACGCACATGTACATGCACACACACACACGATTGTGTAGCTGTCTGGTTTACTGTTGATCAGACTTTTAGACCATTAGTGGGGAAAGCATGGCCATAGATCAGGGCAATGTGGTTTCCTCTTGTCACCACTTCTTTGAACAGAGATCTTTTTGATACTCGAGGTACGATATTAACATATCTTCATTTGCACATTTTTGAAACCATCTTAAAAAAGTGACACGAACATCTCTTGAGACTGTCAAAGCAACCAGTTGAGCTTCTGGTGCTTTTAGGGCCCTGCAGCAGAAATAGTACTGCAGGCCAGTTGTTTGCAGGGCCATGGCCCACTCAGCGCTTTCCTTGCTGTGAGACAGTCAAAAGGCAACACTCAAGGCACATGTCCTTCAAGGTAAGAGTCTTAAAGCTGGCTGTTCTGAGGACAGCCCCATGTCAGGGGAGCCCATTCATACTTCAGTGACACTTCCAAAGTGCTAGAAGTGGCCAGCCACTGAATCACAGTGTCCAGCTTGCCATGGTGAGGCAGTCACCAGGATAAGTGACCAGCTAAGGATAGCTGTTCACTACCTGTGAAGCTGGCAGGTAGCAGAGTCTTGTTTCTGTGGATTTTGTGTTATCTTTTTTATATTGAAAAAAATCTAGTTGGGTTTTTTAATAGAAAAGGAAAAGATCTGTCCATGCTTCAGTTTAGGGGCTTCATTTATTCCTGTTAGTAAATAGGACTAGAGAATTTCTTTTTTGAACAAAGATTAATCATCAAGCCACTAAAATCCATAGACTGTTTGGTATTGATTTCTTAGCACATTAAACTTGATATCATAGTTTCCTGAAGTGTTTAGTTATAACCTGAGTGAATGACATTACTTATTTGTGGAAATGATTTTATCAGATGTAACTGTTACAGTCATTCTTCCATGTCTGGCTTTCCCATCCATGGGGGCCAGGCTCCCAGGAGGGGTTCTGTGTGCCCTGTGTGCACAGGCATTTAGAGGGGCGAGTTATTTCACTGGCAAGCAATTTTAAATGTTATATTAAAACAAATACAATGGAGTACATGCATATTAATTTTTAAGGCAGAACAAAAACTTAAATTTATAGCAGGACTGTCAGGCTACACTTACTGCCTCTGGGCCATTGGGTAAGTGGTATGAAGGATGCTGTGTGGCCAGTTCTGGAAGCTTCATTCCATGGCTCAATACACCTGGACCATTTGTGCCACAAATCTAGTGGGTTGACACCTGCAATAGTTTGTAATATGTTGCTGCATTTTATATGGTGTGATTGTACTTGATATTTTCCACCATTTTTATTTATTTGTGAAAATAGGAATTTGAACTGAGAAAAATTTAAAGTGTATGTTTGAGTTAAATGTAAAGATTGTTCTATTCAAAGCTGAAAAAATGGCTAAACATGAAGCTTGGTATCTCAGAGAGGATTCAATGAGACTTAGGTGCAGAGAATGCCTGGTTAGCCTAAGTTCCATAGTCTAGGCTGACACCATAACTGAACAACACACTGTATTGGGCTCCAAAACTATCATCTCTTTTCACCACGTGTACACAGATGAACCTTTTATAACCTCATTGTCTGCTTGACAAACTGGCAAGCAGCTACCCAGGAGTCTCACAAGCCAAAAGGGGAGCCAGGCCTCCTCTGCAGACTTGTCGTAACCTGGTGCCTTACCAAGTTGTGCTTTTCTGTTATCATGTGTCAATGACATTGGGCAAAATCTTGTACTTGAAAATGCTATTCGTGTAATGGTATGAAATAAATTCTGACCTGTGGACATAACTGTGTTTACTTCTTCTACTGAAGGCAGCAAAAGCTCAGCCACACCTTGGCAGGGCATGGGTTGGGGCACACATCCCACTGATACCACACTTATTCAACATGGGGCTTTGTGAGCTCTATGTCTGATGACAAGCACCCTCTGAGTCATCATTCCCCACAGATCAGTGCTGTCTCCCCAGGCTTCAGGGTAGTTTAGGGTTGAGTGGACTTGACCCAAAAGCCTCATGTGAACACCCTGCCTTTCCCTTCAGACCTTCTGAGTTCTGAGGATTCCAGGGTCTGTAAAGCACAATGGAAGAAAGCAGAAGCTGAAGGCCTTGTGAACCCCCGATGGTCCAGCTGAAGCTCAAGGTGCTCATGTTCCCTGGCTGGTCCCAGGGGCCTTGGAAAAGGGCTGGAAGGACCTAGAGTTCTTGCCAACCCCTTCCTTGTGGCAGTGGAATTGGGTCCAGTCATGGGCCCCTCTGCACAGGGACTTTGAACTTCCAGTAGTGCCCATACCTCCCAACACCCTAGGCTGATAAGAGCCTTCACTTCATGCTGGTCCCTGGGACTCACTGGCAACATAGTCCTGTTCTGTTTTCAGATAGCTGCCACTCAAGTGTCTTCGGCTGCCCTGAGGTGGGTCATTTCTTTTCTGCTGGAAGATTATCACCACACTTCCCACGGTTATTGTTTGCAGGCCTATAAGCCAACGGGAAAAAACTCCAAACCACAGACAAAAATGTAGAAGCAATGGGATACAATAGGAGAAAGAATCACAGCAACCTGCATGTGGACATCCTCCAAGGAGAAAAGAGGCCAGTATACACATGGCTTGTTCCCACAGGGCTGACCAGGCCCATCCTAAGAGAACTGCCTGCTTATGAATGAACATGTTAGTGCTGTCCACCTGGACAGCCATGCAAAGTCCATCCACTGCTGAGCTACATGATACACAATTCCTCTAAACATGTTCTGTTTTATAGGTACACACACACTAATATGTGACATACAAGAAAGAGCTAAGAGCACCAACTAGGGTCATAAGAAGACACGTTCAAGAGCAATGGCTGCTTTGTCTGCTTAGAGGTTCTTAGGATCAAACTTGTTCCAGTGACCCTAAGAGCAAAGGAGGCTGCTATGAGGAAAAGAATTGTGCTCTGAGTGAGTGAAACTTTGTAAGAGCATGAAGTTCAGAAAGATCATTATGGTCTCAATCATTCAAAGGAAAGCTTAAGCTGGGTGTTATGGCTCACACTGTAATCCTAGCTACTGGAGGCTGAGATCTGGAGGACTGCAGTTTGAGGCCAGTCTGAGCAAAAAGTTCCTGAGACCCCCATGTCAATGGAAAAAGCTAGGTATGGTGGTATACATCTGTCATCCCAGAAGGAAGCAAAAAATAGAAGTATCATGGTCCAGGCTGTCCTGGATGTAAAGTGAGACCCTATTTTTAAAATATCCAGAGCAAAAGAATATTCTTGCCTAAAAGTGCAGAGTCCTGAGTTCAACCCCAGTACCACCAAAAAAATAAAGAAAAACCTTAGACTAGTTAACAGAGTTTAACTGAGATGAGAAAGATTTGCTGACCACAGCCCTCAAGCCAGAAGAAGTTCCTAAACTGGTCTGCCCCCTGGTCAGAATGCATTGAAGAACAGACATTGGGAGTGAGGCACAGAGATGGCCTAGTTGGTTTCCACCTAGGTTATTGCCATGTGTGCCTGTAGCCTTCTGGAATCTGCTAAAGCTCAGCAGCAATGTTTGCAACAAGAGTGAATTCTAAATCAGGCTTCCTGTTGGTGAAGCTGCCTGCCAGTCCACGATGAGAAGCTCCAACATGAGGCATCCCTAGGCCAGCTTCACTCCACTTCACACAGTACACTGTGTGTCCTTTGCTCATGACCATCACTAGAATTTGGCTTTTGGTCATGTAACCTATTTTGGTTCTTAAAATTTATTAAGTCCAAGCAGAGTTGTTATAAATGGCATAACAGATTTTTAACAGTTTCCTAGGCAGTGCTGCTAGCCTTTCTTAATGTAGGGCTTGCTCTTTTCTCCCCACTCATCTGCTAGAAATAGATTTTTAAGGAACCCTAATGGAAAATGCTGTCTTGCCAGAAAGAGGTAGCTCCTAGGAATCTTTTGTATTTGGCAGGGGCGGGGGGGGCGTGCCTGATCAGCACAGGTCTAGATCCAGTGTTGCTCCTTGGCAGTGGGCAGCACCGCCCTAGGCAATATGACCGCCCAGGACTCTTCACTCACATAGGCAGTTTTTGCCACCTGGCAAGTTACACTTGCTTCAACTTCTACAGAGACAGGAAGAAGCTGGAAAGAACAAATAGGATATGGATAAAGGGCCATGCTCAAGCAGGAGCTCCAGAATATGGCAGCTCCCTGCTGATTAGTGCTCAGCCACTGGCCAGATAGCTGCACGTGGTCATGTACAGAAAACAGAGATGATTTCTGAGGAGAAATGACTGCCAATCTCCAAATGAGAAGAAAAAGGCAAGAATGACTTCTTGGAGATTGTAGTATATAAACCTTGCTCTGACCTAACAGCCAGATATAAATGCTATTGCCAATAACCTTAAATTAGACCAGGATATTGGCACTACCGATTAGTTGTTGAAACTTAAGTGTACAATAATTAAGTTGGACACTTCTAAATTTGAACTTTTTATTTCCTCAAAAATTTTCAAGTCTTTGTAAAATTCCAATTAACTTGCTCATTATCTTCAGAGTATGAGGCCTATTTTTGTTTTTGGCTCACATCAACTGTAACATGTTAATTCATCATTGCAGTTACAATTTTAGATGCATGATGCATCCCAGTGGAAAAGACTATGAGATTTCTAAATAGAAGAAAACTCAGAAGCCATTTTCCCCAAACAGGTGAAGACATCACCTCTTTTTAGGCATAGATTTATATTTTTATTTGTTTAAAAGCAAAAATAAAATGGAATTGCTCAACTTTGAGTTGATTTTAACAAGGAAAGTTGTTCCATAAGTCTGATGACAAAGTCCATCAATCAGCCAAAAACCACTGAAGAGTAAAAATATGATACCAGTTTATTTGAGTTCAATTTAACCAGTGTTTGTTGATCTTCATTACATCCAGGCACAACTCTAAGCACCATAAACTCAGAGATGACTCTGGTGGTCCTACAGAAAGCCACATCTCATCCCTGAGACAAGAAGCTGGACATGGCTTCTATCACAATGTGTGGAGAGCTGTAGCAGCAGTCAGGGTCCACTGCCCTGCAGTAGCTTCTTGTTATGGGATCTTGCTCTCATTGGCCTAGTAGGTACTGCCTCAGGACAAAGACCATGCCTTCATTGTTCTTTTACTTCTACCAAAAGTTCAGACTCAACTTATGCTTTGTAGAAAAGGAAGGAAGGGTGCTAGGGAGGGAGTGAGAAGGAAGAGAGAGAAGGATAAAGGAAGAATGGAAACTTGTTTTCCTCAAAATTCATGTATTTGTTTTATCTCTTTTTTTTTTTTTTTTTGGTGGTACTAGTAATTAAACTCAGAGCCTCACTCTTGCTAAGCAGGCACTCTATCACTTCAGCTACACCTGCCGCCCTGAAATTTATATTTTGTTAAAGTTTTAACCCCTAGTACTTCAAAATGTGACTATAGATGGAGACAGGGCCTTGAAAGTGGTGATAAAGTTAAAATTAGGTCATTAGGGTGGACCCAAATACAATCCCACTGGTGTCCTTATAGGAAGAGGTGATTAAAACTCAGACACAGGGCCATGACCATGTGAGGACACAGCAAGAAGACCAAGTTTGATCTTCGACTTCCATCTCTGGTAATGTGAGAAATAGATTTCTATGTTTAACCCACTTGGCCTGTGGTATTTGCTGGGACATCTCCAGCAAGTTAATACATAAAATAAGGTGATTCTTGAATCAGACATTTCTAAGTTAGAAAAGGAGGAAGGAATAATTACTCTTCCTGTAATAAAGAATCAGAAAAGATTTCATTGAAGCAATGACATTTGAACCAAGCCTGACAGGGCTGTGTGAATTCACCACATAGAAGAGAAAAGAGGGTGACACAGGGAGATTCTTACATAGAACTGTGAAAATATGGAAAGTGGATGCATAGTACATCTAAGGTGAACTTGAGGAAGGACACCAGACAGATCATTGTGATCAGGCAGAAGACCTCCAGTGACCAAGTTAGGCAGGTCACAGAGTGGAAAAATCGATCTGGCCTGTGGTTAGGGACGGACACCTGGGAGGAAGAAGGATGAGGGAGGGAGAGCAGGTCAGTTAGGACTGTCACAGTGGTCTAGGAAGATGGTGAGGTTTGAACTGGAGATGGGGCTGTAGGAGTCAAGAGATGAGGATGAGCACAACACTGTCTCCAGGAATGGCTGGTCTTGGCAGGAACTGCAGTCCACAAAAGCACTGATTCTGCACTCAAGAGGGGAGAGGACATACCAGAGCAGAAGCACACTGTCAGGAAGGATGGTGGTGTAATTGGGGACTTGAAATGTGACAGAAATGTTGTGTATTGTGGTGATTAGGAGGATTCTGTGAAGAGAGTTATGTCCTCTGGCATGGATTAGTATCATCTGGGCCCAGCTTGAAAGGTTAGCCCATCTCAAGCCAAGTGGTGTCAAAGCAGACCTCCCACCCACTCTGACCATCAAACCTCAGTCCTAAACCACAAAGGGACATACTAGTCCCATCATGGCTCCAACCTTCCCATGTCTGCCCTCAAGGGGGAAGCTGGCTTCAGCCTTTCCTGAGAGAGGAAGAGAAGACAGGCTCAGCTACAGTACAATGGCAAGCACTGTGGTTCTCCATGGCTCAACCCAGTGAAAGTCCACTTCTTGTTCACACCTATCACAGGTCATTTGGACACTGTTCCATGTCACCATTGCCCTGCTGTGGGTCCAGTTAATGGGGCTACCATTAGCAATCACCATGGCCTCAGGAAGGAAAGGTGTGGAGAAGTGCTCTGCACTGAAGTCCCACCCAGAGGGCACAGGGATAGGAGACATCTGTGCAGAAGGGTTCCACATGAAGCAAATTAGGCAGGGTTCTGATTCCTAGCCCTTGGAGCTGCTGTGTCCTCTTCACTCTCGCTGTAGTAGTGAGGAGCCTTCCAAGGGAAAAGCCTGCAAACACCATATAGCCAGTGACCAAGGCCAGCATCAGCAATGAATCCATTGGGAGCAAGCATTCAGTGGGACAAAATGAGAGTAACTCTCACCTCTGTGACCTCCACCCAAGCCCATGGTCCCAGTCTGATCATGAGAAAAAAGCATCAGGCAAACCCAAATTGAAGCATATTACATCTGCCCAGGACCCCTCAAAACTGGTGGCTCACACTTGTAACCCTCAGGAGGCAGAGATCAGGAGGATCATGGTTTTAAGCCAGCCTGGGCAAATGGTTCACGAGACCCTATCTTGAAAAAAATCAATCTCAAAAAAGGGCTGGTGGAGTGGCTCAAAGTGTGGAGCAGGGCCTGAGTTCAAGCCCCAGTACCACAAAAAAACAAAATACAAAACTAAGGTCATCAAAAACAAGGAAAGGTGGAGAAACTTTCACAGACCAGTGGAGGTTGGAGAGGTGACCACCAAATGTGCTGGGGACCCAGGATGGCCCTAATAAAAGAATGAAGGGGAGCCAATAAAGCCTAATGCCATGTGGACTCTATCAATGGTGACATACCCAGGCTGTTCCTTGGCTAGAACAGGACAGCCTGGTGCTGTAAAATGTAAATGTAGAGGGGACTAGGGCAGGTGTATGGATGCTGTCATCCTGGCCACTTTTCTGTAAATTAAAACATCTTACAAAGTAGAAGATTTATTTAAATTAAGCTGAAAGAGAAACATACCATTTCCACTGATAGAACTGACCCAAGTACTCAGAGCTACTTGCTCACAGCAGATTCTGTCACCCAGTCTCATAATGAGATTACAAAAGCAAATGAAGTCTGTATTTCACCTATAAATAGACTGAGGCCAGGAAGGACCAAACTTACAGAAGTTACCAACTGCAGTTGTGGGGTAAAAGGAAATCAAGTGAAATGGCACAAGCCAATATTCTATAAAACAAGGCACAGTAATGAGAAGAAATAATGCTTCTTTAGAATCAGAGTTGTGTTCTCATTTCATTGGTCAATGCTGATCCCACTATACATCTTACCCATGTGGGGTTGGTATGAGACCTGCCAGGTGTAAGGGCGCTTGTCAGCCTAGCCTGCCCCTCCCTGCCTTGAACTGAAGCTCAGAGTCTCCTCAGTCTCCTGTAACCTTGTGATCTGCCTTGGCTAGGACTTGGACTTTTTCTCAACCCACCTGGGTGGGTACCACCTCAGTCCAGTCTGGTCCCTGGAATGCCCCAGAACCCAAAGCCCCTCGTTGTGACTCATGTTCCTACCAAATCCACACTAGACAGAAGTAACCCTGTGAAGGCTACCAGGGTTCAATAGAATTGAGAGGGGAAGTTGATTAAGCCTAGAACCAGACACTGTCTGCAGGGTCACTGAGAGGGGCCTTTGAGGATGTGGGATTGGCCTGAGAAGGGGCCTGTGTTATGAGCAAGAAGCTTGGCTCACCAAATGAGAGGATCCAGGATAGTAGTGCTGGGTGGAGGCCATCTTGTTCCAGAAGCAGGACAATGGTGATGGTATTCAGGAGTGTCAGGAATCAGAAGCGGCATTCCTTGAAAAACTGAAACCATTCCCTCTAAAATCAGGAACGAGACAAGGATGCCCACTATCTCCACTCCTATTCAACATAGTACTGGAATTCCTAGCCAGAGCAATTAGGCAAGAAGAAGGAATAAAAGGAATACAAATAGGTAAAGAAACTGTCAAAATATCCCTATTTGCAGATGATATAATCCTATACCTTAAAGACCCAAAAAACTCTACTCAAAAGCTCAAGGTATCAGGATATAAAATCAACATAGAAAAATCATTAACATTTCTATACACTAATAATGAACAAGCTGAGAAAGAATGTATGAAAACAATACCATTTACAATAGCCTCAAAAAAAAAAATCAAATACCTAGGAGTAAATTTAACAAAGGATGTGAATGACCTCTACAAGGAAAGCTATAAACTCCTGAAGAGAGAGATTGAGGAAGACTATAGAAAGTGGAGAGATCTCCCATGCTCATGGATTGGTAGAATCAACATAGTAAAAATGTCTACACTCCCAAAAGCAATCTGCATGCTTAATGCAATTCCCATCAAAATCCCAATGACGTTCATCAAAGAGATTGAGGAATCTACCATTAAATTTATTTGGAAACACAAGAGACTACAAATAGCCCAGGCAATACTCAACACTGGAGGTATCACAATACCCGACTTCAAACTATATTACAAAGCAATAACAATAAAAACAGCATGGTACTGGCACAAAAACAGACACGAAGACCAGTGGAACAGAATAGAGGACCCGGATATGAAGCCACACAAGTATAACCAACTTGTTTGACAAAGGCACTAAAAATATACAATGGAGAAAAGACAGCCTCTTCAACAAAAACTGCTGGGAAAACTGGTTAGCAGTCTGCAAAAAACTGAAACTAGATCCATGTATATCATCCTATACCAAGATTAACTCAAAATGGATCAAGGACCTTAATATCAGACCCCAAACTCTAAAGTTGGTACAGGAAAGAGTAGGAAATACTTTGGAATTAATAGGTATAGGCAAGGACTATCTCAATGAAACCCCAGCAGCTCAGCAACTAAGAGATAGCATAGATAAATGGGACTTCATAAAACTAAAAAGCTTCTGCTCAACAAAAGAAATGGTCTCTAAACTGAAGAGAACACCCATAGAGTGGGAGAAAATATTTGCCAGCTACACATCAGACAAAGGACTGATAACCAGAATATATAGGGAACTCAAAAAACTAAACTCTCCCCAAATTAATGAACCAGTAAAGAAATGGGCAAGTGAAATAAACAGAACTCTCTCAAAAGAAGAAATTCAAATGGCCAAAAAACACATGAAAAAATGCTCACCATCTCTAGCCATAAAGAAAATGCAAATTAAAACCACACTAAGATTCCACCTCACCCCTGTTAGAATAGCCATCATCAGTAACACCACCAACAGGTGTTGGCGAGGATGTGGGGAGAAAGGAACCCTCTTACACTGCTGGTCGGAATGTAGACTAGTACAACCACTCTGGAAAAAAATTTGGAGGCTTCTTAAAAATCTAAACATAGATCTACCATATGATCCAGCAATACCACTCTTGGGGATATATACCCAAAAGAATGTGACACAGTTTACTCCAGAGGCATTTGTACACCCATGTTTATTGCAGCACTACTCACAATAGCCAAGTTATAAAAACAGCCAAGATGCCCCACTACTGATGAATGAATTAAGAAAATGTGTATAAATTGTATTTATACACAATGGAATTTTATACAGCCATGAAGAAGAATGAAATCTTATCATTCTCAAGTAAATGGATGGAACTGGAGAACATCATTCTGAGCGAGGTTAGCCAGGCTCAGAAGACCAAAAATCGTATGTTCTCCCTCATATGCGGACATTAGATCAAGGGCAAACACAACAAGGGGATTGGACTTTGATCACAAGATAAAAGCGAGAACACACAAGGGAGGGGTGAGGATAGGTAAGACACCCAAAAAACAAGATAACATTTGTTGCCCTCAATGCAGAGAAACTAATGCAGAAACTTTAAAGCAACTGAGGCCAATAGGAGAAGGGGACCAGGAACTAGAGAAAAGGTTAATTCAAGAAGAATTAATTTAGAAGGTAACACACATGTACAGGAAATCAATGCGAGTCAACTCCCTGTATAGCTATCCTTATCTCAACTAGCAAAAACCCTTGGTCCTTCCTATTATTGCTTATACTCTCTCTTCAACAAAATTAGAGATAAGGGCAAGTAGTTTCTGCCGGGTAGCGAGGGGGTAGGGGGGAGAGGGAGGGGGCAGAGGGAAAGGGAGGAGGCGGGGGAAGGGGGGAGAAATGACCCAAACATATGAATAAAAGAAAAAAAAGCAGCATTCCTGTTGCTGTGAGCCCCAAGGAATGGAAACAAGAAATGCAAAGACAAATGTGAGGTAGGACTGGCCATTTCTACCCCCAGACACCCAGAGCTGTTGTACATTCTGATATCATTGAGAAGCGCAGAGGTGAATGTTCATCTGTATCTTTTGTCTTACCTGATTCTTTCCAGAGCACTTTGCCATCCTCATTCCCATGTCTTTGCTTGACTTTGCATCCTGCACCTTCCAGCGGCTCACTGGTCACTTCTGTCTTCAATGACTTGGAAGCTGGTTGCGGAGCCACAACTATACAAGGTGATATTTACAGCAGCTTTGTCACATCTTTTGGGCTGGCCCAGTGTGTGGACAGCAAGGAGATCTATGCCATGGTCAGTCTGTCTTCAGGGCCTTTGTGCTCATTTTTCTCAAATGCTGTACCAACTGGGGTTCCTCTTTCAGAAGTTGAGTTGGGTTCTTTGCCACAAGGGTACATCAGTTTCTAGAGCACATATTGTAAAAGCAAGTAGCATTTAGATAATCAGTTATAAGTGCTGGAGTGGGGGGAACCTCCTCCCTCAGTGCTCCTTGCTGCCTGCAACACAGCATCTGTGAGTTGCAGTCACAAGCTGTCGTCAAGTGTTCTGTCTGTGGAGACACTGCTGTTTGCATGAACTGCTGCCTGATAGAAACCCCATCATTGTCCTCGGTGATTTACTCCTTCACAAAGATATTTATATATATAACACCTATGGGGCCCCTTGGTTAGTGGAGACTGTGACTACACCAGGCAGAGTTCAGGACCACACAATTGGGAGATTGCTGGCAAGTTTCAAGTATCTTGTTTCTTTTTTGCTGCAGTTTGAATGTGCTTTGTTTCAGAAAACATTAGCATATAAAATTCAATTTAGTGTTCCTCCTCCCTAGATTAGAAGTTAATGAATTTTGTTGCTATTTGATCTGCCGCAGGCCATTTCATTAGCTAAATAGAAGTTCATTAGTTTTAGTGGCCTGGTAATTACACAAACTCTGGTATGAGCAGGTTTGATGCTATTCCCACTCCGTTGTCTTTATGTTTCCCTAGAGAGACAGCACGACTCTGCCGATCCACACAGTGCGTAACTATAGGCAAAAACAGCACTGCAATTGGATAGAGTCATCACTCTAGCTATTCTAGAGTGATCAAGGATGCTTCGTCGAGGACGGCCCTGCCTCCAGCAAGGGATCTCCCAGGACTTGAGAGAGTAGAGCCTGAAGAGGCTTCAGGCAAACCCATCAGGCCCCTGGAGACCCTGACAGGTGCAATAAACTGACAAATCCAGGTCCCTCGACATTTGCTTTGCATAAAGAAAAGAATTTCAGATCCATTACATGACTATGCTTAAAATACAAGTATTGTTGGTCTTGCTGTTGGCTTATAAGACAAGTAGAAGGAATGATTGTTCTAAATGTCACTTGAATTGTATAGATAAAACGTAATTTGATCTACTGCTTTACGGGGTTTAAATCATTCAGAATGACAGCTATAGGCAGCATGAATGCATCGCAGAAATGTAATATTAAGCAAAAGAATCCAGACCCAAAAGATATACACTACATTTTTCTATTTGCATAATAATTACCTAAATAAACAACTAGTCTGCATGGTCGAAGATTGGGGATGGGGGTAGGGATGGGACAGGAAGGGAGTGGATGACCTGGTAATATTGTTTCGTGTCTTGGGTCTGCTCCCTTTCAATGGAGTCATTGCAAGTTGTGAGTTTTCGCGGTTTTTTGTTTTTTATAAATAACTGGCACTTCAACCCAAAAATTAAATGAATAAACAAAAGAAAAGGAAATAATCCTCCCCACACACATAGAAAACATATTTATGCAAATTGTTTCATTCAATGAAATAGATGATGACAACCTGTGCAGGAGGCATCCAAGTGTGAGGCCCCATTTTGTAGGCCCCACAGGTCTTGCAGAACTATGGTCTGTGGCTACCGGTATCTTAAGGCAGATCCAACATGCCTGTCCCTTGGCACCCAGCATGCATCCCACCCTCCACAGGCCACTGGTGGACAACCACTGTTAGTGCCAGCAAAATCCAGAAAGATGGAGGAAGCCAGACTCTCTGGACACTGAGTCTGATAAGAGGAGAAGCAAAAAGCACAAAATGTCCCTCACTCCCATTAAAGAGGACATCAGAACCTGAAGTGTGCACTCTCATAGCCAGTCCAACTTGTTGTCACCCTGTTCTGCCCACACATGTTACCTTTATCCCACTCTAAATAGATTTGGACACTGTCACAGCTGGAGGTGTTCACAGGTGAGTGGGAGGACAGCCCATTCCTAGGAGATTGCTTCCTTCTTGGGAATGTGTGGTAGATCCTTTTCTCTTTGAGACAGAGCCTGGGAGTCTCAGAGAGTCAATTATAGCTGACTCTCTAAGTAATACTCTGCCAGTAAATGTCTCTCTGACCACCATGTGGGGGTGACCCTACTTCTTCTCACCAAGAACACTCACCTCAGGTTGTCATCATTCACTCAACTGGAACTGGGAGATCCCAGTTCATCTGCTCTGATGCCTGAGGACAAGCTGAACGGTTGGGGAGTTTCTTCCTTGTTGGAACTTCCATGCTGTCTGCTCTCTCCCCGTAACCTGTGGCACAACTTTGACTCACTTCTGCAAGGCTTCCACAAAAGCAGAAAGCCTGTTCCCTGCCAAAATCCCATGAAAACAGCAGTGAGAAGACAGATGGAGACCATAGACCCACCAGGACAAAGAAGATAGTGGGGTGAGCACAGAATAAAAGAACCTTCAGCAAAGTTTTGACAAATGAAATCAGGTCCAGAATTGGTAGCAGATAAGAGAAAGAATGAAGCAAGAAGTAAACCAAGTTCACTGCAGAGCCAGAGGACGGGTGACCAGGGTCTCAAAAGGCAGGGTGACTGACTAGGGAAGACTGGTTCAAAATGTGTAAGGGACAGTTAGAGATGTCCTTCCTCACCTCTACTCTGAATCCACCATTAACCCTCACAGCAAAGATGAAAGAAGCTGATTCTGCAGAGAAACCAGCCCCAGTGGTGCTGGACTTGGTGATAGCACAAAGGGCAGGGCTGGGGCACCCACTAAGAAGAGCATGAGTGAACTCTGCACTCTAGGGTCCTCGTCCGCCCTCATCTCAGTCACTTCTCCCCATTTGACTCTACAATGCCCTGAGGAACTCTGGTTGAAGACAAAGTGCAGCCCAAGGGAGATGAAAAGATGTGAATACTTAGGGGCTCCCAAGGGTGCCTGGTAATGCTGGGAGGAGACCCAGTGATAGCCAGCACAGGGCTCCCATTGGCCACTGACACCTCTACTACAGGCAGTGTCACCAGACACCAAGAAGCCTTGTAACACAAAAGGCAGGGACCACCACAGATTAAGAAAAAGTATTGAAGAAACAAGAGACAATGCAGAAAAAAAGCTGTAGTGAACAACAAGAGATAAGAGTTTGTATCCATGCAACAAAAGCAATATGTTATTTTTAGAAACCTTCACAGAACTAACAAGAGCCCTTGAAAATTCACAAAAAAATATGTAGCAGAAATGAAAGCAAAGGAATGTTTTTGCTTATTACCAGAACAAAGGACAAGAACCAGGCACCCATATCCTGCCCTGCACACTTGGGCCAGTCATCCTCTCTTGCAGCCAGGACTCTGTGAGTGGAAAGGGTGAGGGAACCAAGTTATTTGCATCAAAAGCCCCAACACAGATGGGCATGGTGGTTTATACCTTTAATCCTAGCTTTTTGGGAGGCTGAGATCTGGAGGATCATGGCTTGAGGCCAGCCAAGGGAAAAAACCTTGTGAGACTTCATCTCAACCAATAGTTGGATACAGTGGTATGTTCCTGTCATCCCAGCTACAGTGAAAAGCATAAATGAGAGTATCTCAGTCCAGGGTTAACTCCATCAAAGTTCAATGGGTTTGATGCTAACTACAGGAATAGCCAGCTATGTGACTCTGAAAATTCAGTCCCTCTCAGCTTTAGTTTCCTGTCTGTACATCATGGGTCAGGACTGGATTTGGGGTCTAACCTGGCATGTTAAGGTCTCAGAAATTGTCAGCATTATTATACAGAAATCACTGGAGAAAGGCCCTGCAATGATGCTGAGGGCCCTTATGCTCTGCTGGGGTCCTTAAAATTTTAACATAAATCTTATCTGATATAACATTGAAAAGTCACAACCTCCAAAATACATGCTTAGTTGTTCTCAAACCTCATACCCAGGAGGTTGTAAGACCCACATTCCTTGGCTCCACATCCAGAGTTCTGATTCAGGAAGTCTGGAGTACAGCCCAATAGCTGCACTCCACAAGTCACAGGGAGCCTGCAGTTTTGTACTGTGGTCCTTGCTGGAGGTCATGACCTGGAATATTCATTACTGATTAAATCATGTACTTTAAGAGATCCTCCTCCCTGCCCCATGGGTGGAGTCAAATTAGACAGTAGTTGGTGTCCAAGGAAATGGGTCCCAGGTTAGATGGCCCACTGTAAAGGGAAAGACAAAAGTAGGCACCAAAATCACAGGGAACCAGGCAAACTGAGTAATAAAGACAAACTGGGTAATAAAGGCAGTAATTAAGACAGAAACTGAGCAGAAAGCAAGCAAATCTTTTTCTACATGCATGAGAGTGTCAAGTGCACATGGAGAAACCAAGACAGAGAAGATAGTTTTAAAGTGACACCAGAGATGGGACTGGGGGCATCTGGGGTTCAAGCAGGTGCTCTGGAGCAAGGTTGGGGGGCCCATCCAGTGCTTAGCCTGACCCGAGCAGGCAACTCATCCTGGGGTGCAGGACCTGCCCTTGGGGTCCTGCGATGACTTGTTGGGGAAGGCTATAACCAAAGAATCTGCATTTTACAATCTCCCAAAGAGAGCAGCCAGGCAGACAAAAGCATGATTGACAAGATGAACTCATCATACCTCAGTTCTCAAAGGCTGCAGAATTAAAGAAACTACCAGATTACAGAGTCAAATTACAAAAACAGAAACTCTTTGTCTCCAGTGAAAGTCTGCCTCCTCTTCTGCACAGGTGACCTGGTCAGATGAATGGCTTTCCTTGCTGGCATCAGTTCCCCTAGGACAGACCATGCTGGGACCAGGACGGCAGTATCAGGTAGAGCCTCCTGTGACAGACATAATCCCAAAATTACTCCAGGTAAGCGTGTGTGTGAGTGTGTGTAATGTGGTGTGGTGTATGTGTGGGGTGTATGTGTGCATGTGAGTGTGTGTTTTGGGTTTGGTACTTGATCTATGCTGTCATTCTCCAAAGCTGTCAGGGACTCAATGCTCTGCACCTTGGACTCTGAACTCAGAGTGCCATGAGTCACACTGGTCAAGACAATGGTCACTGCTTCCAGGTTTTTGCCCCTTGAGACTCTTCATTCCTCAGAAATGAGGTGGCTCGCTTGTCCTGTCCTGCAGATGAAAAGTGGGAACAGGAGAGAAAAAAGTGCTAAGAATTCCATTTTATCCCTCTTCTTTGCCCATGCCCCCAGTCCAGGACATTGTGACCTCCAGAGCCCATTCATCCTGGCTCCCTGTTCCTCACCAACACCTCCACTCCCCTGGCCACTAGGCTCCACATGTGACCTCAGTGCCCCTCATGTCCTCCCATCATCTGCACTATGGGAAGATCCCAGGGTTTAGCCTCTGACAAGGCTCCTGCCTGTTGCACTGCCTGCTGCAGGTCTGAGGACCAGAACTCATTCCAGGTTAGCCTGATATGAGGTGGCTTCTCATATGCCCTGCCCACCAGCCCTCGGGCCCACAGCACACACCCCACATCATCTCTGACGTCCCTCCAGGAACCCACATCAGCTTGGGTTTTCTTGACCTGCCCCTCAACTTGCCCTTGTCCTTCTCAAGTTCCTTAGGCCTTAGTCCTCCCTCAACGCTATTCCCCATGTGAGCCTTCATTTGTCTCATTTTCATGGAGTAGGATCACAAGGTATCTCCAGGGTCACAGTGTCTGGGGCTCAAACCACTCCTGCCATGCTGAGGCATGAGGTATGGTGGCCTGTTCTGTGCCTGGTGACCCTATCCAATCCTGCACTGTGTCAAGTAGCCTGTGGGGTTCTACACTAGGGCATGAGCCCCTGCCATCGACCTCTCCAGCCCTCCAGTCCTCCAACCCTGTCCCTAAGAGGTCCTTTCTCTGGGCTCCAGATGAGCAGTGCTCTGGCACTGATGTCTCCAAACACCATCAATGTATCATCAACAAAACTGGATGTGAAGACAGCACAGGCACAGTCCAGCCCCAGATTCAAGTGTTGGGAGGCCGTGATATGAGGTTGCCACCCTCCCCAGCCTCCTCTGTCCTCCAAGGCCTGGCTTCCCTTGAGCCTGGCCTTGCCATCTCACCCTCCAGCCACAAGATGTGAAATTCCTTGTTTGAGACAACAAGAAAGCAAAGCCAAACCCTGAGAACCTCGCCAATTGACTAAGCAGAGCAATTCCAGCTGGCTTTGGTCTTTTCTACTCTCTAATCTGACAACTGGAAAGTCCCTTAAGGTATTTCCCCAGAGGAGGCTCCTTGCCTCAGAGGAACCGAATCCTTCTGCTGCCCAGACAGCAAGCAGCTCATCCCACACCCACCCCACCAACTGACTCCATCAGTAGCTAAAGATACTGGGTTGAAATATATGAAGTTTTCGTTTTACAAGTTAGAAATGGTCAAAATGCAACAATTTCATAATACTCAACATAAAATATGCAAAAAACAAACTAATGAATTAATTTGAGTCATTCTAGGGATTTTTTTTTCCTATTACTAAACACAGAGTTGAAGCAATAAGGCTAATTATTTGTATCGCTATCAGTATAAATCATAGGCATAAGAAATAATTTTATTACCCAGAAACATGATATAATAATTGAGCCTAATTATGGAGGAGCCTAGTTATATTTCACCCCTGGCATTTCAGTTTTAGGAAAATGTCTGAACTAGGAAATCAGACTGTAGTTGAGGCTATCAGATTTCTACTCTAGCCACGTGTCACACTGTAGGGTACAAAGGTAGGTGGGGACTGAATTGAATCTTCAGACTTTCTGGGTACATAGGGAGAGAACCACAGCTGAGGCAGTTGTAGGACCTCCTGCCAACCCCTTCCACCATCGTTCCGAGCCCTTTGTCTGTACTCCATGCATCTCTGCAGGTTCCACATCTGCAGATTCAATCAACCACGGGTCAAAAATACTCAAAAAAATTGCTTCTATACTGAACACATACAGACTCTCCTTGTCATTCATTTATTTATTTTGGTGGGACTGGGGTTTGAACTCAGGACTTCATGCTTGCAAAGCAGTTACTATTAGCACTTGAGCCACACCTTCAGGCTATTTTGCTCTGGTTATTTTGGAGATAGGATCTCGGAACTATTTGCCTGTGCTGGCCTTGAACTGTGATCCTTCTGATCTCAGCCTCCCAGCTAAGATTACAGGTGGGAGTCACCAGCACCCAGCTTTCCATGTCATTTTATCCTAACCAATACAATGTAACAACTATTCACACAGCTTGTCTTAGGTGTTACAAGTCACCCAGAGGTTGTTTAAAGTATGCAGGAGGATGCACACAGGTGACAAGCAAATACTGTGCCTTTTTATACAAGGGACTTGAGCATCCATGGATTTTGCTATCCACAGGCAGGGTGGGGTCCTGGAATTAACCCTCATGGATATAGAGGAATGATGTACTCCTGAGGGCTCAGGTGGCTGTCCTAGACCTTCCTCTCAACTGTAAGTTAAGGGCAGCAAGAGCTGGAATCCTGTCCTGATGTTCTGAAATCTGAACCACTGTCCCCCACCTCCAACCCTTGGTCAGTCTCTCTGCTGTAACCTGTGGAGTCCAGTCCTGGACAAATCACAGAGATCATTCACTCTAACCTCTGGTCCTCTTCCCTCAATGAGCTATAGAAATTCCCTGCCTGAGAAAAGCCATGGACCTGCTGGGAGGCATCAAGCCATGGGGTTGACAAGCTTCTTTCCTTTCTGTTCTTCACTATCATCTTTACATGTTTTTTTGTTTTTGTTTACAGTACTGGGGCTTGAACTCAGGGCCTACACCTTGAGCCACTCCACCAGTGAAGGGTTTTTGTGAAGGGTTTTTTCAAGATAAGGTCTCACAAACTACTTGCTAGGAACTCTGATCCTCCTAATGTCTGCCTCCTGACTACCTAGGATTACAGGCATGAGCCACCAGTGCCCAGTTTTACTTGTATTCTATTCAATCATGTGACAAGTATTTGTAGAGTGTCCACAACATGCCAGGTTCCAAGCCAAAGACCAGAAATTTGAATGCTTTCAAGAAGCCCACCGCTTAGCATAGCATATGATGTGGAGGATATGTCACAGAAGCATATGGTCCACAGTCAGGACCATTGCAAACATGGTAGCCCAGGACATGGGACTGACCAGAGGCACAGGAAAAATGCAGGAAGGAGGCATTAGGACAGACTGGGTCCTAAAGATGAGCAAAACGTGCAGGTACAAAGGTTTCCAGGTGTGAAACTGTGGCCTGTTGAGGGCCTATGTGCAGCTATGCTGGGCTAGGTCACAGTCAGAGAGAGGATTGCAGCAGACTAGGCTGACCTGAGGCAAGGGAAGCATAGGTAAAGGACTCAAGTGCCCTAGTAGGAGTTTGGATTCCATCCTAGAAGCAATAGGACACCACCAGCAATTTTAGTGACATTTGAACTTTGGTGACCATATTGGACATGACTGATGTGGGAAGAGACTATGTGCAGGGATTTCCTTACAGGCAATAGGATTGGGCAGAAGACCCTGGAGACTATCCCACAACTGGGGTAGGTTAAAGAAAAGCAAGATGAAGAACAAGTTCAAGGCTTCTCATTTAGACAGCTGAGGGAAAGGGAAGGGGAGGGGAGGGGAGGAGAGGAGAGGAGAGGAGAGGAGAGGAAAGGAAGGAAGGTGGAAAGGAAAGGAAAAGGAAGAGGAGAGGAGGTGAAGGGAGGGGAGGAGAAGGGAGAGGGAGAGCAGAAGGGAAAGGGAGGGGAGGGAAAGGGAAGGGAAAGGAAGGGAGGTGGAAGGAAAGGAGGTACAGCAATGAGTGTATCCACATGAACATCTTCCAGTGCCCTTGAGGAGGCCCTGGAGTGTCTGTTTCACTCACTCAGGACCCCACTCCCTGCTGGCCTGCTTTCGGGCTTGAGTACGTCTGGTGTCTGCCTTCTGCACCTCTGCCAGGGCCTTCCGAAGAGAACTTTCATCAGAATTTTCCTGAAGACATTGCTCTGGATGTCCTTGGTTACAAGCCTCCAGCTCCTGCCCAGCCCTGTCCTGATATTTCTGTGTCATAGTTTTGCTTCCAGAATCCTACCCAAGGGCTCTTCTTGTCCAGATTAATATGCAGGGAAGAAGAGAAGAAAATTATTGTTAACATGTTAGGCTTGCAGTATCTGTGGACATCTGTGCAAAGATTTCTAGTAGGCTGGTGGGAAAGAGTTCAAAGGAGGGCTTATAAGCCAACAGCACATAGTAATGATGGCATTGTTTATAAAGAGTATAAGTGAGAGAAAGAGAAGAAGCCTGAAATGTGAACATGCAAGCATAAGGTAGATGGGGCGTGAGAGGACAGGGAAGGGAAATAAGGAAAGACCAGTGTCAGAAGAGAAACCAAGATGTGAAGAAGGAGAGTAATGAGCATCTCTACAGAACTGTGGCACCAAGGTAAGTTTACTTAAACATTAAAACATCAAAGCACTTACTAGCCTTCCCCTCTGTGCTAGGCACAGGTATTATCAGAAATCAGTTAGGTTCAGCCCTAACCTGTTAAAGACCAGCAGCAGAAATGGGCATAAATAGGCCAGTGGATACTGCAGTGTCCACAGGGAGTTCAGAGCCAAATGAATCAAGTAGGTGGAGTGGAGTGTCACATCTTACAAGAGGAAGTGACAAGGCCAGATGGGAGTTATAGTAGATTATCTCCAGGTAGACAGAGTCCAAGTGGAGATGGCTGTTGAGCCTTTAGCACTGGCAGTAAGTGAGGCTGGGGTGAGGGATACAGTGAAGGCAGAGAGATGTGATTCTGAAGAGTGCAGAGAATAGACCATGGGCTTTACAGCTTGGAGAATAGGGTTTGGGTCAGCGTGTGAGTTTCCTGTGCCCAAATGTAAACCGGGTGGCTCAAACAGGAACAATGTAGTCTTGCACAACCCTATAGGCCAGGAGTCTGAGATGGAGGTAGAGTGGGTCTGTGCAGCCTTGGAAGCTCCTAGAGAAAACTTTCTTGCCTCTGTCAGCTTCTGGTGGCCACCAGCTTTCTTCAGTATGGCTGTGTCACTCCAGGCTGTGTCACTCCAGGTTCCTCCTCTGGTTCTGTCACTTCCTTCCCTTCCATCACAGTGGTCTCCCTTTAACCTCTCTCTTAGAACACTAGTCATGGCATTCAGGGCCATCTGGACAATCCCAGACAATCCCCAACAATCCCCCATCTCAAACTCTTTTACTCAAGCACCTATGCAAAGTCCACATTCCATGTAAGGAAACACTATAAGGGTTGGGAGTCAGTACCTGGGTGTCTTTGGGGTCATTATTCAGGCCCCCAAGAAACATAATTGGTTGAGTTGAGTTTAGATATTCCTTCCTGGAAGTGGAGGACAGAGTGGATCAGAGAGACCCACAGTGAAGTCAGTGTTGTGCTGGAGATGCAGGAAATAAAGCCAAGCATTGAGACAAGATCTCCCACCTGACTCTTGTCTTCCACAATAATCAGGTAAAGTATGTTTTCTTTCATTACCATGAGTCTGGAAATCAGCAAGAAGGCCTCACGGCAGGTACCCCTTCCTACCTGTCCATTGTGTAATATGCTAATAACTCACATGGGTAAAATAGTCAAGTGACAAGAATAGCCTGAGGAAAGTGACCTTTGTTCTTGAGATTTGCAGAACTGAAAAGCATCTTATGACTTGGCGACTGAGATCAGATGTGCATCATCTGGGCCTCCTGCTGTGAGAAGGTACCCACTGGTCTAGGAACACCCATCATCTACCTATATAAACCACTCCCAAATCAGCTTCCTAGCAAGATGGACATTGAATAAGAGTCCTCCATATTCTTGTCCAGTCATATTCAAATAGTCAGCTTCCTTGCCTCCACACCTTGTCTCTTGACTTAATTGACCTGTCATGCAGCAAGCAACCAGCCTTGAATCTGGTAACAGTAGAATTGGCTGAGGCTGTACCAGAAGTAGAATCTACATGGGAAAGTATCGATTGGGTCAGGTGATCCTCAAGGCCTCCCAGACTGCTGTGGACAGGAGCCCAGCTACATAAGCTGAAAGCAACAGGAATTTCACTTCTTTTTAATTATCTACTGGGTATAGAGCTAGTCAAAGGTAATGATGGGCCTGTGTATATCTGCTCTTATGGGGTGGAGTTTGGAACCCGATACCAAAAGGAAAGGGAGGTGGAGAAATGGCGTCCCTAACCCTAAACAGCTGTGGAAAAATTAGCTCTAGTCCAAGGCCTTTTTATCCCCATCTCATTCTGCCAGAGACCATTGAGTAGGCAGGGAGGAAATAGTCACTAAGACTCCTTTGAGGACTGGGATGTCGCTCAGAACAGTGCCTGTCTAGCATACACATAGTCCCGGGTTCAATCCAAAGTACTACAAAAAGGGAAAAGAATTCTTTGAAATTTTGAGTCACAAAGATTCTATGTGAGTAATATGTTACAAATAGGCCCTGAATGAGTGATCTGGACCCTAGCAATCACCTACAAGGTAGAGTGGAGGACTGCATCTGCAGGCCTGCTTTTCTGTGTTCAGATGACCTGAACTTACTGAACCCAGACCCAGAAACTCTGCCTAGCCAGGATGGAGCCACTGAGACCTTCCCCTTGAGACTCCCTAAAAGATTGTGGTTCCTGGATGATACTAGTGTGAATATTAGACTTCTAGCTGGCTGGGGCACAGCAGTAATCTTGGGCTTGATGGGCCTCTGAATCATGTCAAAATGTATTTCTGTTTCCCATCCAGCAGTTTTTCTATAGGTTCATTAACTTCTGTCTGTCAGAGGGTGTCACATGTGTTATGTGAGTTCACAAACAAGCCGATGCTACATAATGTTGGTCTGCTTCTGCTGGGTGACTGATACTGCCTTCTGGGAGTGCTGCTTCTGTCTAGTTGCTGCCTGGAGTCTCTTGGGTGGGGCTGCTGTCCTCCCAAGACACCACCTCAGAGGCATCATATGGGGTATCTCTGTTTGGCACAGTGTCCTCATTCCACTCACTGGCAGCAAAGGTATATCTGGTGCACTTGGTAGCTTCCCTCCTTGCCTGCCACCTATCTCCCATGGAGCTAAAAGTAGAGCACCAGCATGGACAGATACCAGGCCTCTCGTTCCTATTATTAGGGTCATACCTACCTATCTCTACTGTTACCAATCAGCTGGCTGGGGTCCTTCTGTCTGTGTAGACAGAAATTGTGAGTATGTCAGAAGAAGCTCTTCTAGTGTTGGCAGTCTTCAGTCCTTGAGTGTTCAAGGCCTAGGGGCTGGACTAGCAGACCCAGAGACTCACCTCCAAGCCCTAAGAACTAAGGGCTGACTGCTCCAGGTTTTAGAGGACAGAGACTCAAGATTGTAGTTGGAGGCTTTAATGCTCTGGGCTGTAACCACCTGTTTCCTCACTACTTGGCAACTGTTATAATTTCAGCTTCCAGCAGCCGCAGGCAGTAACAGGCAGTGCTGCTAGTGTTAACAGTTCCTGAATGGACCTCGGGTGTTGGGACCCTAGGACCTTGGCAGCAACTAGTGTTACAAGTCTGAGGCCTATGGTATCTGAGATCCTTGTCCTTTAAGGCTTGGCAGCAATCTGGGACTCTACCAGTGACCAGGGTCACGTTTTCTCATCTCTGGCTTCTTCCACAGCCTTCTTTCTTCAGCCTTGGCCCTCTGCCCTCTCTCTACCTCCACATTTCCTCAGTGTCTCTGCCACCTCTACTTCCTATGATTTCTTCCCCACCTTCCCTCTCTTCACTATTGTTACTGTTGTCACCTCTGCCACTACTGCCACCATCAACTGCTACCTGTTCATATTACCAGCTCAGCCCACTCTACTAATGATAAAAATCAAAAATAGGCAAGAAAAGATCACTGGAGAGAAGCCATTTATGAGGCCTAATATTGCAACTCCAGGGACAACACAGGAGGGTGTATCCTGGCTCACTAGGAAAGTGAGTATACAACCAGAAAAGGGGGTGTGGCAAGGGTGTTTGCACCAATCGCAGCAGTCATTCATGCAAATGAAGGACTATGTTTGCACCAATCACAGAGCCACCAGGGGATGTACTTCCTTTCTCTTCTGGGTGAAAATGACAAAAAGTCCAGTGCAAGCTATTTGAAACAGTCATGGTTAGAATAATTTCTTCTGGAGCCATTTGTGCTTTGTCAACAAGCTTCCTCAAGGCATCTAAAACATGTTCAAAGCAGCCGGTCTGCCATGAGGGCAGTCCAGGCAGCAGCCATGAGGAACTGCTTGGCCCACAGTCTTCCACTCAAGTAACTGAGCACCAGAAAGTTCCTAACAACATAACTATCAATCAGACAGTCAAATCACCTCGGCCTACAACATCTTAGCTTACTTAAAAGCAAAATAAATGTTAAAAGGATGTTTATAATAAAGACCTATCATTAACAGAGGTTTAACTGTATTTCTCAGTGCTCCTTCAGGGCTTACCTTCTATCCCAGTGTCCTGGAGAGAGGTGGGTCCCTCCGATCTCTCACTGCAGTCACAAGCCAAAAGAGGCTTAATTCCTTAGCCCATGGACTAGACAGGCTCACCTCCACTAGCCTGTAGGCAACTGCCTATAATGTGCTTTGCATTCTGATTTGACCTTCTGCATCCTTGCTCATCTGCATTTATGGTAACTCTCTGGAGAATAAGCATTTCTTCAGTGTCTCCTACATGTCTCCCCATCCTGTTAGTCCTTCTTATAGAGGCAACTGGGCAATCCCCTTGCTTTTCCACCTTGCTTCTCTTTGTCATGGGACTTACTTCATCTAGCATTAGTCAACTTTCTAGGCCTTCTCTGATCTCTCACTGTCTCCTGTAACATACACTCACAGATTACTTTTAACTTATGGATTCCCCTCTTCTGGGAGCTGTGGCTACAAAGGTCATTGTTTTACAAAAGGGGCCTCTGGCTGCACACTGGAACACTGTCTGGGTAGCAATGACTTCACCTACCAATGTGAGGATGCACATGTGTGCATTAAGAGTCCATGTATGTAGACTCACATTAGTACACATGGGTCTGCCTGTGGATGTGCATACAGCCCTAGCTACAGAACCTGTCAGATCAGCATGTTGGATAGCCATCTCAGAGGCCAGGCCAGGGTCTAACTTCTCATGATACAGGTATATGATGGATTTTTAAATGTATTTGTGCATATGTATTTGTACTTATGGCAAAAAAGATCTTAAATTCATTTTATAATTTTTGTAATAAAAATTATTCATGTCACTTTTAATTTAAAAAAATTACAGTATCTCAAGAATGATATTATAGCAAAGTCCCTTTCCTGATTGATTGACAGGGTTGGTGTCCACCCTACCCAAAAGAACAGAAAGAGTTATGGAAAGCAAATCAAATCAAGTACATTAGCTCCTAAGAAAAGATTTGCTGCAGAGAGGAATAAGCATTATTCCCTTTTGGGACTTTTACTTTAATGGATAGTAGCTTGTGTATGGATAGACATCCCCATACAGAGAGCATCTGTGCTGAAGTGGTTGTGCACAGGCTATAAACACATAAACTCAACAGTATAAGTGCATAGGCATCAGACATCCAGGGCATCTTTGTCATGTGTCAAATCTGTTTTGCATCAATACACACCCAGCACCACGTACACTGCAAGACAAGAAAAACTCATGTAGAAATTTCTACAATGCATAATGCATAGTATTAGCCTCAGAACCCACCTGGAGGAACCCACAGGAGGTCTGATAGGGACTGATTTGCATGAGAGATTGTTTTCAGGTCAAGGAGGATATTGGGGTGATCGTGAGACAGATTAGAGGGACTCACCTCTCCCCAGAGAACTGGGGCAAGAGTTAAGCACTGTTAGGGCACTCTTAAATATTGTAGGGTTTTTTTGTAGTATTGAGGTTTCAACTCAGGGTTTCACACTTGCTAGGTAGACGCTCTACCACTTCAATCACACCTCACCCAAATACTGTTAATGTCCCTGAGAGGTCTTATTGTAGACACCCCTTTTAATGTTTATTTTTCCTTTAAATAAGCTTAAATGTTGGGGGCTGGGGCAATTTGAATCCTTACTTGGCAGTTATGTTATTAGACCCTTCTCTGGTGCTCAGTTACCTTGAGTGGAGGACTGTGGGTCAAGCAGCAACTCCTTGGCAGCCATTAGGGCTGACTGCCTCACGGCAGCCCAGCTGCTTTGAGCATACCACAGGCATCTTGAAGAAGCTTCACTGCAACAAAAGCTGTTGCTGCTGAAGCACAACTGGCTCCAGAAGGCACTGTCCCAGTCAGGACTATTTCAAACAGTTTTTGCTGGACTTTTTTGCCATCACAAGGCTCAGTGAACTCTAGCAGCCATTTTTACCTAATCCAGAGGGGGAGCCCTTTCCCTAGTGGCCCAGCAAAAGGTGATTGATACATACAGTCCTTCATTTGCTTGCCATACTTTTCTGGTGATACAAGCAGGCTGGTTGGCTCACTTTTCCAGCCAGCAGGGAGGTATCCTCCTGTGCTGCCCCTGGTGTTGCAACATTAAGCCCAATAAAGGACTTCTCTCCAGTGGTCTTTTCTTGCCTACTTTTGATCTTTATCATTAGAATAGCTGAGCTGGTAACAGGAGATGGAGGAAGCAGCAGTAGAAGTGGTAAGAGAACAGTTGAAGTGTTCCAGGAACCACCTGGGGCAGAAACAACAGGGAAGAGGCATCAGAGTCAACAAGGGATGGCAGCAGTAGAGAGAGGGTGGAGAGGTGAGGCTGAAAACAGAAGATTGAAGAGCAAGAGGCAAGAAACCACTGGCCAGTCACTGTAAGAGTACCAGGGTCAAGAGTCTCGGATACCATAGGCCCAAGAGCTATAACACTAGCCCCTGTACAAGCTGAGGGTTCTAGCATCCAAGGTCCATTTGGGAGTTGTAACAGTAGCAGACACTGCCTGCTGCTTGCTGCTGCTGCCACTCACTGCTGCTGGCAGCTAAGAATTACGATAGCTGCCAAGTGCTAAGGCCACTGGTGGTGGAAGCCCAGAGAAATAAGCCTCCAACCTGAGTATCTAGAGTATATGTCTGACTTGTAGGGCCGAGGCAATAGGCCTCTTAAGCCTCAGAGATTGAATCTGCAAGCCTCAGCATCTTCCAATCCAGCCCTTAGGCCTTGGGCACTCAAGAGCCTGTGATTGCCAACACTAGAAGAGCTTCTCCTCACTCATGATTTCTATCTGGGTAGAGAGAAGGACCCCAGTTGGCTGATTAGTACCAGTAGGAACCCAAGCCAGTGAGTCAGCTGTCATCAGGTGGGCCTCATGCACAGCACAGGCCCCTCCCTGACTGGAGAGCCTGAACTAGTGAGTCAGTTGTTACCAAGCAGAGCCTCATACATAGAACAAGCCTTTGACTAGAGGCACAACTAGTGAGCCACCTGTCTCCAAGTAGATCTAGTGGGTTAGGGGTCACCGGGCATGTCCAGCCTGTACTCTAGGGAAGGCCAGTTAGAAGGAGCACATCTTTAATCTTTGACAGCAGAAAGGGATCTCAACTTTGTCGTCTCATATGATGAAAGAATGAGAGTTTTCTTTAAAGGAGAAACCTTTTAGAGATAGGTACTGGTATCTGAGATTCTATTTGTGTGTGCCTGTGTATGCGTGTGTGTATGTATGTGTTTAAAATAACATTTGACTAACATTTGGCCATAAAAATGCCAAAGACATACTCCTGTGTTCAGTGATGGCTCTGCAGCCTTTATCTAAGGAAGTAGAGGACACCCCGACTTCACACTGTGTCTTTGTGCTCACCTCCTTTCCATGTCCTCCTGGTCTGTCCCCCTTTGTCCTGAAGCCTATCAAAGCATGTGCTAAGTAGACAAGCTCCCCCTTGGGGATAGGCAAAGTTCTTCTGTAAAGGGATGCAGTTCAGTTCATTTTTATTCATTTATTTATTTATTCATTTAACTATTTGGGTGCTGGGGTTCGAACCCCAGGCCATGTGTGTGCTAAGTAGGCACTGTATAACTGAGTCACACTCCCAGCCTGAAAATGTAAAAACATTCTTAGTCAATGGGTGGTACAAAGACAGGTTAGTGGATTTGGCCTATGGGACATGGCTGTCCAACCCCTGCTCCATTTTACCACAGTGCAAGGATCCCAAGGAGAATGGCCTTCCTGTGGTCTCACATTCAGATCCACGACAAAGCCACCCAACTCAGCTTCAGATTTCTCTTTGTAAGTCTCTTTCTTATTCTTTCCTTTTCTTCCTCTCCCTACTTCCCTCCCTCCCTTTGTTCTTTAATATTTCAAATTTGTGCCTATTTCCTTGGAATTCTTCCTCTTGGCCTGTCTTCCATGCATTCGGCTGGATTAATTTCCCAGAATGTTGGCCTGGTTGGGGAGAGTTTCATCTTTCCCATCTTGCTCTTCAGTCTTCTGCAAATTGCTCTCTCACTCTGCTGTCTCATTGCTGAACCTCAGGCTCATTATGAAAGTCTGTTTGCAAAGTTCCCATCCTGTTGATGGCATCTCTTTCTGTCCTTTCAAGTTTGGAGGATTCTCTTGGGCAGCTCAGATGTGGACTATGTGGGGGAGTACTGACAGTAGGTGCTAAGATGGGTAAAGCGCTCTGGCTGGTCTGTTGATTTTCTTGATCCAGGTGATGTTGCAGGGTGGGACTTGTCCATCTATAAAGGTATTCACAGTCCCAAAACAAGGACCAGGAGTCCTGAGAGAAAAGGAACATTCCAAGATTTATTAAGTGTCCTGCCTCATGAGGTTGTCCTCCCCCCATGAATCCTGAGTCAGCATATTGCTTCTAGGGGATCCACAGGGTTAAGTTACTATGAGCAACAAGTCACATTTTTATCAAGCAAGAAATCAGTGCATGACTTTGTTGTGTGCTTGTTTCTACTAAATCACCGTATTCAATGTACAGTGTTGATCCATTAACATCAGATTCAATGCACTCCAACATATGCCTGACAGAAATTCGTCCAACATACATGTTTTCTCCATCAGACTTTGGAACCCCATGCTGCTCCCAACTCAGTATGCCATTTTAAACAATTCCACCCCAAAAAAGCATTTTAAAAGCTGCTACGAAAGAACCTGTAACAAGGACAGTGCTATAGTCTGAGAGCTGAGACAAAGGGGCAGGCTATCGCCTGTTCTACCTCAACTGGGAGTGTGTGCATCAAGCAATACATTGTTCACTGTTCTGCAAATTTCTGTGAATGACTATGAGAGCACATTAATATTTATTTTTGGGTTACAAATAAGTTTCAGTGCTTGGGAGAATTTGCAAATATGGAATCCACAATTTGACCCTGTTCCCAATGAACAGCCCCATTGGTTTTTATGTCTTTAAAACTGTCCACTTCTTTTAATCTACACCATCTTTTCCACTGAAGCCCCCTTCAAAATCTAACTCTTGGACTGATCGGACCAATCAGTCCTCTTGAATCTCTTTAGTTTGCTTTACTGGAGTCATCTCCACACAATAAAGGAAAACTACAGATTTGACTAAACAAAGGACACAGGTTTCCTTTACCCAACTTGGAAGTCATTCTCAAAATGTTACATTTTGTTTACTTTTGGAAGTAAATAACATGTCTGTTGATGAAATACAATCCCTAATTTTCGTAGGAGAAAGTGGTTGTCATGCACTCTTACATCTACCTGCCAGCCTCTGGGCCTCCAGAGACAGCATGAGTCACCTAACCTGTTCATTCCCAGACAGGGCTTTATGCCTCCGACTTTGGAGTCAAGTAAATTCCTCCCATCGGACGTGCAACAGTAGACCCAGGACCAGGCCTCACCTGCTTGAGGCATTAGAGTCGATGGAGAAACATAGTTCTGTCTCTTGCCAAGAGAACCCATCATGAAACAGCTTTCATGGAGACTTGGCACATAGGAGCATCATCATAGTGGCAGCTGCATTTGATCCAGCAATACCACTCTTGGGGATAGACCCAAAAGACTGTTACTCCAGAGGCACCTGCACATCCATGTTTATTGCGGCACTATTCACAAAAGCCAAGTTATGGAAACAGCCAAGATGTCCCAGCACTGACGAATGGATTAAGAAAATGTGGTATCTATACACAATGGAATTTTATGCAGCCATGAAGAAGAACGAAATGTTATCATTCGCTGGTAAATGGATGGAATTGGAGAACATCATTCTGAGTGAGGTTAGCCTGGCTCAAAAGACCAAAAATCGTATGTTCTCCCTCATATGTGGACATTAGATCAAGGGCAAACACAACAAGGGGATTGGACTATGAGCACATGATAAAAGCGAGAGCACACAAGGGAGGGGTGAGGATAGGTAAGACACCTAAAAAACTAGCTAGCATTTTCTGCCCTTAACGCAGAGAAACTAAAGCAGATACCTTAAAGCAACTGAGGCCAATAGGAGAAGGGGACCAGGAACTAGAGTAAAGGTGAGATCAAAAAGAATTAACCTAGAAGGTAACACCCACACACAGGAAATCAATGTGAGTCAATGCCCTGTATAGCTATCCTTATCTCAACCAGCAAAACCCCTTGTTCCTTCCTATTATTGCTTATACTCTCTCTACAACAAAATTAGAGATAAGGGCAAAATAGTTTCTGCTGGGTATTGAGGGGGTGGGGGGAGCGGGAGGGGGTGGAGTGGGTGGTAAGGGAGGGGGTGGGGGCAGGGGGGAGAAATGAACCAAGCCTTGTATGCACATATGAATAATAAAAGAAAAATGAAAAAAAAAATCATAGTGGCAGCTGAGGCATCTGTGTTGTGTCCATCCTTCATGTCCACGTGCCACGGAGTCTTTGAACTATGTTTGCTGTACATACCCAGATCCTCTGTGGTCCCACATTTGGATCCAGGCCACTCTGGGAAGGACAGAGGAATTGCCTCCCTGCTCTCAACCACATGAGTACACTTAAGGTTATGAAAGCTGGATTTGCATTCTGTGAGGAATTACAGGTGAAAAGACTGCTCTCTGGAAAGGAGAATGTCATTTGTTTCCATACTTCACCTCCTTCCACTTCTACCTTCTCATCCTCTGAAGTCTGCTAATGTCTCGGTGTTTGCTGAGCGAGCGTGGCTGTAGTTGCGTGGGGACCATCCTTGGCCATGGCGGAGAGTGGCCTCTCTCTTGCTGGTCTGGCTGAGGCTGCTGATTTGGAGTTATGAGACATGATTTGCCACAGGGCTTGGCCGCCATGGCCATCCTTTTCCTTCCCAGCTGCCCTCAGATAGAGTTCCACAGAACGTGTTCCTTTCCTGAAGTAGAACATTGTGCTTTGGTGCAGGAAGCTGCAAAGTCCTTCATAAGTGAGAGGGTGGCTTCACCCTGCCTCCTGCTTCATAGAATTCAGTGGTAACACTGATCCCTTTGTGACTGGCTGAGGCTTCTGCCTCAGGCCTCCTCCTGTGTTCATGTCAACATAAACATAAGCTAAGCCAAGATCATGATCCTGCTTTGGGATCTGAAGGCAAGATTTGGAGCAAGGAGATATATGAAGGACTGGGAGGTGCTGAGCCCAGCAGTGCCTATCCCACACACTTGACTGCATGTGGAGCCTCCCCTCCCTGCTCAGGTTACAGCCGTCCAGACCAGCCAGGGGCAATGCCACAGGGCCACATGGATGCCCCACACCTCCCTCCTCTCCTCTCCCATCTTCCTTCTCACTCTGCACTACCATCCACACTGATGTCCAGGTCTTGCCAGGGTCCCCCACTGTTTCTGTGTCACATGAGCTGGGCCCATTGCACCTGGTTTTCCTGGCCTTGGATGATCTTCAAAGTGCTACTCTTCAGGCATCTTGCTGAAGAGATTCTTCCTTCCTTCATCTGCTGTCCAGGTGCATCAAGAGTCTGCCAATACTGCCTGAGCCACAGAACCTGGGGCTACCCTGCCTCAGCTTTTCTCCCTTTCAAAGAAGAAGAAAGGACCAGCTAGACAGTGTAGGCCTGTGACAAGGTCAGGCTTCTATGTCCCGCAGGACTAACCTAGGCATTTTACTGGAATGTACAGGCATGAAGTTTTCCCTGAAACAATGGAAAGATAATTTGCTCAGCCAGCTTGGTCTCTGTCTTTCCTCTGCACTCTTTCATGACTAGCCATTCCCACAACTCTGAAAGCCTTTTTCTTTGTTTAGTTTATGTTTCCTTGGTTGGCTGCCTCCTCTTACTCACAGTTTCCCTTTTCTTTTGATGACTAACTTTTAGCATCATTTCAGTGTCTGTAAGTAAATCAGCAAGGCCTCTGCTGTAATTCTAAATTGCACATGAACACAAAAGCACCATGTTAACTATTGAACTGAGTAATATCAGCCCAATCACACCCTAGGCTCTGTTTGCATTGGGCCCCTGTCCACATACTATTTTGTATAGATGTGTGCTGGGCAAAAGAGGTACAAGAATGTCTGCAAAATGGTGCCACTCTCAGGCTCCATCCTTCAAGCCCAGGGCATCCCTGGGGGAGGAACCTAGGTCTGTTTCCTTAGGCAAGTTGCCTCACTAATGCAGGCCTGGCCCTTCAGCTACAAGATGAGGATAATGTTACTTGCTTTCTAAAGAAGAACTGTGGGAAATTGACACAGTGCCTGGCACATAGAAATGTTTACTGATCTGAATAATTGTTCCTCTGTGTCCAGGCAAGGATAAGGGAGGGCAGAGAGCTGCAGTGGGAAGACCTGGGAGGGAATCTGGCCAGGAGTCCTGCATAAAACAGGCTGATCAAAAATAAAATGGAAAAGAGTGAGAAGATACAAGCAGAGAAGGAGGATGGCCCCATGGGAGCAGGGGTTAGGGTGGTACAGACAGCCAGACTGAGAGAAGAATTCTATCTGCACCATGAAGATGGTAGACATCCAGTTCCAGATTCTGAGCTGGAAGAATCAAGTGATGTGGCCTTTTGTCCTCATGAAAGTCTTATTTCCATTTCATAGAAGAGGCAAATGTGCCTGGTTTGGAGTTATCCTAAAGGCAATGGGAAGCTACCAAGAAATTTTTAGAAGGGTGTAACCCTTTCTGAATCCATACTTCAGGAAGATCTCAAAGTTGTGTTGGGAAAGTAAGAGAGGAAGTAGGAAATCCAGGTGGTAAATTTTGGAACCCTGCATGACTGCCCTGCCTCCAATTTCCAAGGATCTATGAGTATAACTTCTTCCTCATGACAGTCTGTTCTGTGCCTGTGTCTTCCATCCTTTATTAAAACAATTCCCAGGTTCTCCTCAACCAGGGTGAGTTGGGACTTGGTGAGGTGGGCCATGTTGCGTTCAGGCTCCATAACATTAGGCAGGGCTTTTGAGCCAACTTCTCAGCTTTTCTCCATTGGCTACATGTGGCCCTAGACTGACCAAGTGGGAAAGAGTTAGGGATGAATGCAGAGGTTGCAGGACAGCAGGGCTGGAGAGCCTTGAGAACCCAGGCATGTAGCTCCAGGGCACACCTAACTAACAATGCTCCCTGCAAGCGGAGTAGAATGCCATTCAGGATTTGGGGAGGAGGGGCAAGTCTGTCAGAATGAGACTATGGAATGCTGAAGGGTGAGGAGCTCTCTGGAGTCTTTTCTAAGAGTATAAATCCCATTCCTGAGGCTCTGCTCTTGTGACATATCCCCTCCAAAGGCTCTACCCAACATCATCATCTTGGGGTGAGGACTCCACACATCACTTTTTGGAGAACACAAGCTTTGGGACTTCTGAAGCTGGTCTCTCTGTCTGCCCATAGGAAAGGGTAGCTTTCTCTTTTTCTCCTTGGCCCCAATCCCTGCAACTGCGCCTGCCTGGTGGGGCAAGGTGCCCTTCCCTTCACCTCCCATGCTAGTTGCTCTCAGCTGCTGCTTGAAACAAGGAGGCCAGCAGGGCTCTGAGCAGCCAACTAAAGTAAAGAAACCAGTTCTTGTTTTTCCTGCTTTGCTAAGAGCCTGTTGGCCCAAACCTCACTGCTTTAGGACTCTGGCTCACAGCCAACAGGACTTCTCATCTCCTACCCTCAGAATACCAGGTTGGAAATGAGCAACTTGCTGTCAGTTCCTGGAGGAAAGGTGCCAGCTTGTGGCTCACTGTTCCTACATGTGTCCCCCATCATGCTAGACAGGAGCACTTTCACCCCCACACTGGCCTGTACTAGAGGGCTGGAAGAGGCCCAGGTAGAGTGGTGCCATCTAATGGCTGCTGGGGACTCCATGGTGAGGCAGAAGGTGTGTTGGAGGTGCAGAAATAAGGCAGCACTGATGGTCAGACTGGAATAAGGGTGGCAGATGTGGAGCCACTGCCCTCTGGATCACTTGGAGCTGGACGCCAATGACAGCTTAGCCTCCTGACAGGGAGTCACTGGACCCTCGCTTGGTAGCTATGCAAGAATTTCCAGGCCTGGCTGTCTGACCTGGGCTCAGGTTATATGCACGGCTGTGGCTTCCTCTGAGGGCTCAGGGCCTCAGGCACATGGCAGACAGGCCAAACAGCTGAGGATTTGGTTGCTGAATCAGACTGTGGGTCTCCAACAGAGTGCAAACCAAGCCTCCACTTTCCTCATCACCTTTGGTGTCTCTTTTCCCTTTCAAGAGCCAGGACTGTCTCATGAGATGGATGACTCCATCGTGTGCCTCAGTGTCCCACACCAGAGGGCCCCATGGCCCAGGTCAGGAGGACTGGCTCCTTTAACCCAGAGTTTTGTGTACTACACAGTGTTCTCAAAGAAGACAGTGGGAGAAAAGAACAAGCATTGGCTAGGATTGGAGAACTGGAAGTCATGTGCCCTGCTGGTAGGTGCAGCTGCTATGGAAAACAGCATGTCAACTCCACAACTTAGAGGTAGGAGAACTATATGGCAGGGACCCAAAGAAATTTCTGTGTGCCAGTCATAGCAGCATTATTCCCAATAAGCAACCCAAGTGTTCGTCAGTGGCTGACTAGATAGACAATGTAGCATATCCACACAATGCAATATTACTCAGCCCTAAAAAGGAAGGGAAGTCTGATACACTTGGTAATGTGATACAGCTTGACGACATTGCGCTACATAAGATGAGCCAGTCACAGAAAGACAAGTACTGTAAGACTGTTCTCACACAAAAGGTGCAGAGCAGTCTCACTCATAGTCACAGAGGGCAAATTGTTGTCACTAGGGGATAGGCTGAGAGAAAAATGAAGTCAGTGCTAAACGGGCACTGAGTTCCATTGGGTCTCCAAATAGAAAGGTTCTGGAGGTGGATTGTGGTGATGGTTGCACAACAGTGAGGGTGCTTAATGCCACTGACCTGTATATTTGAAGATGGCCAAGATGGGAAATTTTGTTATATGTATTTTATCACAAAAGAAGAAAAGAATGGGAACATTTTAAAATAATAATTATTTAGCCTCAAAGATGCACAAAAAAGTGAAAATTTGGAGACAATTCCATATGCACAAATGATTGCATTTTATTATTTTTTGTTTGTTTCTTCATATGTTCTTTTTGAGACAGGATCTCACTTAGCAGCACAGGCTGGCCTCAGACCCACTATCCTCCTGCCTCAGCCTCTTGAGTGCTGGGATTGCAGGCTTGAACCACCATGCCTGGCCTCATGAGTTCATTTTAACAATGAAATATTATATTTATGTAACATCTGATCACAGAATTTAAGGTGCATCCCACTCAGTTAAGGTTGTTACCTGATGGAGGATCTTGAAGAGCATTGGGAATTTTAATGTCACAATGTTGCTTTGTAAGGAAAAACAGTTGATTTTCTTCTTTTTATTTTCATGTGCCATTGCTAGAAAGCATTTATTAAGTGCTTAGGTTAATCTATCACTTTCTTGTGTACCTGTTTATTATAAATGTTAGCCAAGCAACATATTAGGATATTTAGAAAATATTACCCATAATCCTATGTCCTATTATAACTTGGTGGATGATTGATTAATTTAGGGTAGAGAATATTCAGTGTACTTTTCATGCATTTTTTGTTTAATTTTTAAATGTCTGAGATTTAAAAGACTCAGCTGGGGAATATCCAGATCCATCAACCCTCAGATGCTCACAACATTCAGTGCTATTTTGTGATTTCATTACTGCCTTGGACAAAGTGTAATTAAACCTATTTTTGTTAACCAAACATTCTGTTATCAGTGAACTCTTAAATTCTATTACTTTTCTGGTTTTTTCATCTCATTCTCTGAGTCAACACCATCTAGTCAAGGCCCAGAGTTCACGGGGGCTGGCTGATCGGGATGGACTCCCACAGCAGAGTGAGTCCTCTATTTCCCTCTCATCCTGCATTCTAAGAACTCTCTGGATGAAGGACTACCTACTCACTCATTGTAGACAATAGACAAAAACAGTTAGTGATCCATAATCTTGACTTGGGCTGATGGGAGCTTCATCCCCCTTTCTGTCACAAGAGTTCTGAATGAAGGTGTTGAGACCTAATTAGGGATAAGTCAGCACACAACTGGACCATGCTCCTCACCAAGCCAGGAGGAGCTGTGCTTCAACCCCTGACAGGTGGGGCCTCTCAAGGGCAGGGCTGTCTTCAACATTAAGTGTCCTATCTGTACAAAAGAGATTTTCAGTGGCTCCAATCCAGGTTACTTTTGTCTCATTCTTCTCAATAAGACTGCTTACAGTACTTAATCCCATTATGGTCACTTTTGCATTTGTTTCTGTATTCAGTATTACTTTCTGAAAAGAGGTTAATTCCACTCCTCTTTTTGCTCCCCTTCCTCCAGTCTGTCTACAGTCATTCATGCAGTCCAACTGGGAGCCTGACAGTGAGCAAGCAGCATGTATAACTGTACTATTTAACAGGTAGTGTTGGGAGCCTTGGTGTGAGCCCCACTCCCAGGTTAGGTCAGATCAGGATGCTGCAGGATGTGAAAATACTGAAACAACACCAACTACCTTGGTCTAAGGAAAGCACTGTAAATTATTAAAGTCTTATCAACACATACAATTTTAACCAAAATAACCAATAAGATTGTATGCTATACAGACACATGAATTGGTATGGTGGTATATCCTGTAATCCCAGCACTCAGGATGCTGAAGCAGGTGGATTGAGAGTTCTATGTCAGCTTGGGCTACATAGCAAGACCCTATCTCAAGAAACAAAAACAACAACAAAAAAGAATCACTCTTAGCTTTTGGAAAGGGTCATTAAGTGGGATTTAGTCCAGTCCTGGATGGAGCATGTCTTAACAGGGCACATGGTCAGATCTTTTCCTTGTGTGAGTGGAGAGCATTGCAGATTACCCAAACCATGGCGAGAGTGGCAGGTGGAATGGAGGATCCCCTAGGATCTGAAACACAGGGGCCAAGCCTTAAATGGTAGCATTTATAATTTACACCTTGCTTTATGGTGCTTTTCTGGATGCTTTTGGGCAAAAAGAGTCACTGAGTTTTGTTTTTGATGACTACTCAGGAGGAGGTCTGACTCAGAAGTTGGAAGTGAAAAAGTTTGCTAACTGATTTGACTTAGTGTCAAACCTATCCCATCCCATTCTATGCTGTGACAGATGCTCAAAACAAAACATTGTGGAAGGTGCTCATCCTACAGAAAGTGGGGAAGGAGTAACAAGCACTGGCCTATTGGCAGGGCCCTCATCAAGGTACTGGGTATCTTAAGGAAGGTGGACAAGGTGGCAGAGAACACCCAGGCAGAGGACCAGCAGAAACAAGGGCATGTAGCAATGCAAACCAGGTCCAGGAGGGACCAGACAAGAATGTTAGGAAAGGGGCTGGAAAAGCAGACTGCTGATAGAGCAAGCAAAGCCTTGTTATTCAGATGTTTCTTTATGCTTTCTCATGAACAACCTACATGGCTTCACAGACAAAAGAAGCAAATAAACAACTTCACACACTTACAATAAAGTATTGGCCCACTCTGTAAGGTGACAAAACTTGGTAGCATTGGTGCAGAAAATACCGTTGAATTCTCCGAGGCTTATTCCAGACTGCAGTTTTCCTACTTTGAGTTCTCACAAGCACTGACCATTAAAAAGAAAAGAGGAAGAGAAACATGAGGTTTAGGAGAGAAAGAAGATCAAGGCATTCAGAGATCTCACCTCAGCTGGAGAGGTGGTAAGGCCAGGAAAGGGAGGGGCTCACTCCAGATTGCAGAAATGGTATCCATTACTTAATCATCACCATATTAATTAAACATTTGGATGAAGATGGTAGGAGAACATTTGAGAATCTCAGCTGAAACAGTTGCTGTTTCTAGACAAGGGATGATAGTTGGAAAAGTGGCACTGATGTGACTGACCACCATTTCAGTAGCAGACACAGAAAAGTAACCTCACCAAGCAGTCACTGTTCGATTTGAGTTAAAAACATCTTTGTTTTAGAAATTTATTAAAAAGTTACAATTAGCCCACAAACATCTGGAGATGTCTATCCTCGCTTCTAATGAAATCTCTGCAAATGGAAGGATTGGGAGCAAACCATTTTATGCTCATTAACTTTGCCAAACACATGGTAATAGTAAAAGCTGTCAAGACTGGTGGTGAGTGACACGTATTACAAAGTTACGTTGACCAAACCTATGTGACAGGCACTAAGAAGGCAGTGCTATCCACACAACAGAAACATTCATTCCTTTTCACCCCAGAATACTGCTTCCAGAAAACTTCTAAGGAAATAATTCTCACTCCTGCCCTACACCAAAGGAAAAGCTGCTTCAAGTGTGCATATAAATGAGGAGAATCACTGCTCTGTCATTTATTATGAGTAACTGTGAAATCCCCAAAGATACAGATAGATCAAAACAGAGATACTGGGCTGGCAGAGTGGCTCAAGCAGTAGAGTGCCTGCCTAGCAAGTACAAGGCCCTGAGTTCAAACCCAGTACCACCAAAGAAAAAAACAAAACAAACAAAAAACTTGAGAAGACTGAAAGACATAGAAAAGGCAGATGGGAACTGGGGCCCCAACAAATGACATGGTGGTGAGCTCCCTTGGCTGGCTTGGTTTTTGGTTTTAGTCTGTTGTTTATTTGCCTTGTATATCCCATAATTGAAGCTTCAGAAGCCAGCAACTTAGAATTTCCCAGCAGAAGCCTGCTTTCTCCAGCTAGGGGCCAGAGAGGGCAGCTGTCAAGACTGGAGACTTTTATACATGTGCACTCGCCCTCATCAAGCTCCACAGAAAAGCCCTGTGGTCTCACAGCAAAGCCCACACAGGGTGGCTAGACCTAACCTTAGTCAAGCTACCCCCAGACACCCACCCCCTTAAGTGTCCACAAGAACCTCCAAAGCCCTGCTGAGGCCCTGTTCTCAGAGGCAGCCTCTGCCCAGGCAGTGTCCCAAGTCCCAGTTCCAGTAGGACCCCAGAACCAGCTGGGGGCCAGCAGAGGCCAGCAGTTGCAAGCTGGCTCACCATTCACTGCTCCTTCCTACTTAGACTCTCGGATCCTTCAGTTCTCTTCACTTCATTGCTCTCTGATGCATGGAAAGTGGTTTTCTTAAATATTGTGCCAGCTTTAAAAGTTATTTTGAGCAGGAATATTAGTCTGCCTCTAAGTACATAATCCTACTGAAAGCAGAAGTCTGCTTCTCAGAGTCCCTGTGACCACATGCCATGTGCATGGTCTGATGTCAGGAGCTCCCTTCCACCAACCAACATATTCCAAGTAGCAGAGGAAGAGAGTGGTCAAACTCAGAGCTCCAGAGGCAGGGGCTGGTTCTGCAGCTTACTAACCTGGGGTAAATTTTTATTCTAAACCTTGGTTTTTCTAGCTTATAAAATCGTGTGTTAGCACATTCATGTTAAAGGGTTGTAGTAAGGAAAAAGTGAGGCAAAGCAGATAGAAGACATAGCCTGGCACCTGACACATGGTACAAGAAGACAAGGTTGCCTACTAGTACCCAACATCAATGTTCTAAATAAAAGATTTATATCCAGTCAACAAAGTTTATTTAACTCACAAATGCCTAAGTTGATTAACTATTTGCTTATTTGTGACTCATACTTCTGATTTTATTTCAACAGGAAAATGCTCCAGCCCACAGGCCCACCTCTCTTCTCACCCTGGAACTGGAAGAGAGCCCATTTCATGGTCATCATACGGTCAGTCAGCATCAACAGACACAGATGTGAGGTGAAATAGACAGACACCTGTTATTATATGAACCAAATATGATACTGTGCAGAGAGCTGTAGCTGCTTCAAAAGAAACTTAACAGACCCCAGAAGAGAGTGGATTGGGAAGTCCCCAAACCACTGCAGAGGAGAATACTTGGAAGAGAGGAACAGAATGAGCATTTCCTGGAAGTTCTTTTAGTTCTTTGGATCACATCTGAGACCTTTGTAGCTCTGTTCACAGAAAAGAAACAAATGAGAAACAGGTAGGCCAATGCTGGGGAAAGAAATGTGAGGTTAGCAAAAAACAGAGCACAGATTCCATTTGGATTCTGTCTTTCTTCTCAGTAAAGAGGGTTGAAAATTGAGCTGATGAAGACCAAACAAATCAGACTTAGGATGGGCAGCCACACCAACCCAGGTGTCTGTGTCCAGCACTAACCAAGGAACTGCAAAGACCACCTTCCAAACCCAGCACCTGGAAACTTTGAGAGAAACACAGGGAGCAGAGGGGAATGAGGGTGGAAGCAGCCTCGGGTCCTAGTTCCAGCTCTGCAATAAGTGTATTGCTACATGAGGCTGAACAGGAACCTGTCTTTCAGCTTTATGTCTGTGAATTTGCAATAGTCAGAGAGACAGAGAGTCCCCCATTTCCCCTATTCCTGCAGCGAATAGCCAACATTATCTGAAGGTCATTGAAGCATAGTAAATGTTAATCTTGCCCTTCTAACAGAAAAGACTTTTCATGGTAGCCAGAAAAGTTCTCTTGATAAAGGAAAACTTTATAGAAGGATATCAGCCAATGGATACAGAAGGAATGAGTTAGAAAAAATAATTTATTTGAAATTTCTAAAGCAATTCTTATTACTTTCGTGAACTTAAGGCTTCATGCTTGATAAGCAGGTGCTCTACCACTTGAGCTGCACCCCCAGCCCTTTTTGCTCTGAATTTTGAAGATAGGGTCTTGCTTTTTACCCAAAACATCCTGAATAGCAATCCTCCTATATTAAGCTTCTCACCATCACTGAGATGACAGTTGTGCACCACTATGCCCAACTTTCTTTCAGTTAAGATGGGGTCTCAAACTTTTCCCCCAGTTCCTTCCCTCCTTTCATCCTTCTCTCCTTCCCTCTTTCCTTCTCTCCATCCCTCCTTCCTTCTCTCCATCCCTCCTTCCTTCTCTCCATCCCTCCTTCCTTCTCTCCATCCCTCTTTCCTTCTCTCCATCCCTCCTTCCTTCCCTTCCTCTTCTCTCCTTCACTTCTTCTTCCTCCTCCTCCTCCTTCTTCTTCTCTCTCTCTCCTCTCTCTTTCTCTCTCTCTCTCTCTCCCTGCTCCCTGCCCCTCTCTCTCTTTCTTTCTTCCAACCACATCTTTCAGATCAATTTTTAGGTCTGGTGAAAAAGTGGCAAAACACAGTGTCAGCTGCTAAAAATTAGGAGCTGCTGGAAAGCTGGGCCCTGCTCTCTCTTGCCGTGACATTTCAAGTCATTCATCAATATTGCTGAGAACCAAAGTCTTCCCCAGAGCAGAGAAAAGGAGGTATGTGTCCTCATGGTCCTGCAAATTCCTAGGTGTAAACACCTTTCTGCTTTTCAGGGTGATTCAGATTTTATCTCTCCTGAGGTTCTTCTGGATGCACCAGCTGCAGTGAGATCCAGGAGCCCAAGAGTCTTGGTCTGGATTCCCACTGCAGTCCCAAGGATGGTTTGCACTGCCCCAAGTCACTGCCTAATTCTAGCCCAAACTGTCCTTGCACTGCCAGGCCAGGTCCTGACAAAACAGAAGGTTCTGAACATCAAGGGCCAGCTTCCTTTTTTCTTCCCACTCTTCCCAGAATTTTCATTATTTTACTGATAAGGCGTGCAGGAGGAAAGAGATGTGGCTGTCAGAACCACTGACTGAATGTGGTGGTGACCGCAGCATTTTCCACAGCTCACTGAGATTCGAGCCAGGGGGGTGACTGAGGTGCTCAGCTTCCATGAAAAATTTAAGGGGCACCCAAAACTCAGTAACCCAGATAGATAGTATTTTGATGCAGTGTCTTAAAATAGAATTTATTTTTAAAGCAAAAAAAAAAAAATCCCTGAGGAACAGAATATCAGAACTTTAAATAAAGGCAAGATACTGTTTATGATACTGTTCACTGGGCAATGAACAGTCATTTCCAATCACTCCAGGGTTAGGCCCATGTTCATCCCTCACCAGGTGACACACAAGGATGGCAATGGCAAACAGACTGGCAATGCTGGCTTTATGAACTCATGTTCTCTGATTATCTAGCTTCTGTTAACTTCCTTCCCTTGTTCAGGACATGCAGTGTCCTGCATGGTGTTTCTGCAGGTGTGTTAAGCTTTTTCCTTGGTTCCTAGCAGTTCACTTAAAAAGTTTCAACACATCCCATCTCATTTAATCCTCAAAAAAATCATATGAGTAGATAGGAGTCATCCTCACTTTACAAGAAAGAGGTCTGGTTTCTAAGTCAATAATCTAACAATCTTGAATGGGTCTTTCTTAGCATGGTTCCCCAGCAACACCCTAAGACCCAGATCCTGCCCCTTTGTAAGAAATTGCTTTGGTAGACAGCAGCACTTGCTCTGCTTCTCCTTTTTGGTCTGCATGCATGTTTGTCTCTTCCCCTCCCATAAGGATGTGTGTGCTTGCATTGAGTGTTTGTGTACAGGGGGGCATGAGCATGCGTGTTTATGTGCACATGTATGTCCGGAGTATGAGCAGACCAGAAGTAGAGAGCACAGTGCTTGTGTCATGCTTTCTTGAGCATGTGCTCACATGCTCACGTGCTCACAGGTGTGTGTACACATAGATGTGTTTGCATGAGCATGTGTGCACATGTATATGTGTATACATATGGCAAGACATGACAGAGCAGGGAAACAGTCCAAAGGAGAGCGGAAGCTGCTGTGGCCAGACAGCTACATCTGATTGCCTTTGTCTCCTGTACAGTGAGCCTGATGTCTGTTGTATGGCAAGCTCATGTGAGCCCCAGTTGCTCAGAGAGCATTTTACCCTCCTGCATAGAAAGGGGCCACAGCCACTCTTGCCTGCCCTCTTTTGCTTAGGAAGAAAGCTCAGAATCTTTGTATACTTCTGGTCATAAGTTGCAATTCCAAGGCTGTAAAAATAAATACAATGCATTGTTTGGGGAATCCTGTTTGTCTTTTCCAGAAAGTACCTGAAAGCCCTGCTTACGTGCAGTCCAGCCTCTGGGCTTTGTCCAACCAGTAGCAGAATTGTCTTGGAGTTTTCAGGAATTGCATAGGTGAGGCATCTCTGAAACATCATCTCCTTCCCAACCCAAGCCCAGCATAACAACCTGAGAATCTATGAGGCTGGCAGCAGGGCTGTTCTACTGAATGGAGGAAGTTCTTAGCAGTTTCCCTGGCTAAACATTGTTCCAGTTTGTGAGCTTGACAGGATTAGTCATGGAGCAGTAATATAAAAGACCAGTATCTCTGTTGACTGACAGCCTGTTAAGTTGTTGAGTTTTCCTGCAGTTTGCATCTTCATGGAGCCTGTGAGCTATTGTAGGTACATTGCTTCTTGGCCAGCCTATTTCAAAGCATGCCAAACAAAGTGAGTGGTGGCTGCCTCCCTGCTGAACCTTTGCCTGAGAGTGTGGGAAGAAACACCTGCTTGAGGCTGTCCAACGATGCAGGCAGATCCAACACACACCCACAGGCCAGGCACTGATGCTGTGACTTGGGCAGGATGTGGTGCCATCAAGTCCAAGGACATTGTTTGTGCATGGGGGAGTTTTGATAGGTGAGCCCATAGAAGGTAAGCATGGAAGGATGTCATGGGAAGCTAGCAGCGAGAGTTTTGGGGAGGACAGTGCTGTATACTGAAGTCAGCACCTGAAATATGGGCCTGAGGTTCTTCTGAAGGCTCCAGACATGGGACCTGACTCTTCCCTCAATCATCTGCTATTTGCTGTTCCATTTTATCTTCAGCCTGAAGTAGGGAATGTGAGGTGGAGTTGGCAGGTAAATAGGCAGCTTGTGGAATCTGCGACCACTTAGAGTAATATCATTTGTTTTGAACTTTATGGGGTCCAGGTTTTATTAAATTTGATGGAAAATAATGATTTAAATTAACTCATGCTGAAAAGTATCCACCTCATTGTCTCTGTGTCCACTCCTAACATCTTAGGCTAATTGAACAGATCACAGCACAGTGAGGCCAAAGTTCTACAAGTTTTGGTTCTTTTTATTCCTAAATAAAACTCCAAGTCTTACTGTTTCATGTGTTTTCACTTCCAAGCTATGATCCTATAAGCCTCCCTGCACACAGAGCTTCCAGTGCTGTGCAGGGGGGTCACTCAGGTCCTGACCGCCTGTTGGAACCACTATACCTCTAAGTGATGGTGAGGGCCTGGGACAGTGCTGTGGCCACAGTAAGTGCTCACTAAATGGCAGATATGTGACAGGATGATGGCGTTCCATGTGGGCAAGGCCTTGCTCCTAGAGTCCTCACTGCTTACCCCTCCCCCACTCTGCTCCAGCACAGTTTACAAGTTCCTCCCAGACCTGTGCCTAGTGTCCACTATAGAGACCACACCCTTGCTGACTGAATGCCCAGCACCTGCCCACCTAGGCTCCTGGGGTGGCAAGCCTCCCTGAGGCACTGGTCCGCAGTGCTCCTGAATCCTGTATTCCCTGGATGCAGGTGCGTGATGAACATAGAGAAGCCTGGGTTTCTCTTCATCTGTCACCACACATATGTTTTGTGTGTGCATTTGCCTGTCTCTTTCTGAGAAGGAAGACTCCCCAAGGGCTGGAATCCAGTCCTTTGTTTCCTCTGCACCTCCCCCACAGCCTCCACAGGCCTCAGCTCAAAGGTCCCTGATAAGCAACTGACGCATTTTAATGACCCAGAGCACAGAGCAAGGCTGTGCAAGCCAGGATGAGAAAAGCCTTGGACTAAGGTACACATTCATTCTCAGGTTTCGGCCCGTTTGAGGAGGGGAGCCTTGGCAGTCTGCATGGCTCTGTCCTAGTTACTCAGAGGCCCCAGCCCTGGACGTTGCTCAGCTATCGTGTGGGGTGGGTAGGCCAAAGAGACACATGGTATTTTATTAAGTGGTTATGGGACCACTTTTGTTTTAATTTGTTTTAATTGGGATGTGTGTCAAGACCACACAGCAAGCAATGAGAAGCTTCCACCTGCTCAGGACAGAAATGAGGGACCTGCCCAAGTTCAGTTTGCTTATGGCAAGAGGGAGGGAAAGGTACAGATTGGGGGAGAATCCGGACATTTGGCCTGAAGAGAAGGTCTCCGAATTGCTTGGAGATATGTTTTGTTGTCCTGAGTTAACAAATCTGCAGGCTGAGGATACCTAACTCCTGTGAGCCCCGGGCAGGAGGTAGAAGTTCATGTTTTAAACATTTTAATAGTGGTGTCAGGGACATGTGCTAAAACATAGGAATTCTCATAAACTCGCTCATTGAAAAGAACATAGGGCCACTTTCCTGGCTGCTCCTCAGAAGGAGCCAAACTCGACTTTCTGTTCAATTATCTCATGGAGCACTTGTGGCAGTTCATGAAGCATTTCAGAGACTTGTGTTTCCTGTGAACCCTCCAAGGTCTCCAAGGGCAGCTGGAGGATGGCAGACCCTCCCACCAATGGAAGTGGGTGCATGGTTGGCCTTCTGTGGGGCAGCAGGGTCTAGGGCCTCCAGGGCAGCAGAAGGAAGCCAAGTCCCTGGTGAGTCTTCTCTGCTGCCTCTGCCTTCATGCATGATGGTGGGTCAGGCACTAGCCCAGCCTGGGAGTAGAGGAAGTAGAGGCCACAGAGGCTAAGAGGGAGTGAGTCTGGGACACCTTGCCTGACTCTGGGCCTTGTCCATCACGTGGACTGGGCCTTCCCCACACAGCTCCTTTACCCTGAGAGGAGATGCTAGCCATGGGGAGGCCAGTGGTTGCCTAAGATTCCAGCCTATTAATCTCCAGTGGGCGCTCTGGACACAGGGGAGTGCTCTGAGCTCCTGAGGGGCTGGGGACAGCCCAGAAGCTTCTGTGATAAGGTCACGTTTCTGTGACTGCAGACTTCACTGCTGGGAGGTGTATTGTGGTACAGTTTTAGATTCTGCTTTGGAACGTGCTCCAGGAACAGACTGAGAAATTATCATCAATCAGACAGAAGAACAAGGGAAACCCCAGGATATCTGCTGGCAACATCTTTCAGCAAAGTGTCCACCAAAGCACCCCCATCACACAGTCTCGCAAAGGCTTAAACCACCATGTGCTGGCCTGGACCACGCCAGGGACCTACTCGTCCCACAGCTTACAGGGCACTGTCAGTTTCTTGGCTTTGGTATTTTTCTTTCTCTTCACTCCTCATCTGATCTGCAGATCAGAACGCTGTTTGCTTTGCGTTAGAGCCAGAATGACCTCAGGGGCTGATGACTCATGCTACTGGCCCCATGAGCGTGGCTAGCCCTAGTGTCCCTGACGTAAGTCATTCCTGCTATCCGAGGGCAAGGCAGGGCCGGGCTGGACCACTCTGCACTGGTTATAAACACTATGGTTTTGTTTGGAGATTTGAAAATCGTGTCTTGTGTGATTGCAATTCCAGAATCCTAAGCAAAATGAATCCTTGATGCTTTCATCCATGAGTTCGAAGGACTCTGAGTGGTCAGTAAGCTGTACTGCACCAAGACTGGAAAGCACCACCTTCCTACCTGGTTTCCACAAGAGACCATGATAACCAGCTGGCCTGGGGCTCTCTGTTTTTTTCCATCTGTTCACATTGACAGTGCTCTTGTGAACAGACACTCCCAGGGAAAGAAGGTCCTTGGAGAGCAGGAAACTGGCTTTCACCTGACTTTCTCTGGGGTCCTTGCTCTAAGGCACTGCCCTGGTGCAGGCAGAGAGGCAAGCCAGCCACACCCTGGGGATATGCTGTCTTCCAGCACATGACCCAATACCTCCATTCTGGGCTTTGCTTTGTTCTGACCTCTTTAACACCAAACCAGAGGGATAGAATTCTCAGTCCCAGTGAAGCAGCTGAGATTAAGAGAGCTTGAATAACCTGACCAAGACTAGTTCTGCAGCACAGCCACACCATGACTCATGGATTCCTTGCTCTAAAGTAAGCTGACTGTCACAGCCCACACCATCTGCTGCTTGCTGTTTGAATGGTGAGGACACAGCTCAGATGCTAGGCTGTGAGCAGTGGGAGGGAGGTCACTCTTCACGAGAGCAATAGGACCACAGCTGAGAGTAGATCAGTGGAGGTTGTGTGAGTTGCCCCTGAACACTCTGGAGGGCACAGGACCTTCGAGTAAGGAATGAGGGGGCAATAGTTACTTGATAACAAGTTGGCTAAATGCTAAGTTTACACTTCTCAAGTTCCCTGGATCTTTGCTCTCTACTGATGTAGATGCACACACACGCACAGATGCAACACACACATACACACACACACACACACACACACACACACACATTGCCATGACTTGTTTTTGACACTGTGAAATAATTAAAAAAATACACATCGGTGCTGGCACAGAGCTCCTTACCCCTTGTCATTCCCTGAGTGATGGATGTGAGGAACAACTTTTGTTTTCTTGGTGTCCCTGAATGCCTTGACTGGGCTGATCACCAGCCATGGATCAGCTACATCCTCTTCCAGAGGTGGGGGTAGGACTAGAGGTAGTTGGTCACCTGTGGACAGTGATATCACCAATCATGCCTGCATAATGGAGCCTCCATGAAAACCCAAAGGACAAATTCTGGGAGCTTCCTGGAGGGTGGCACTCCCCAAGAGGGCATAGAACTCCATCCCTTCCCACCTGCCTCACCCTGGACATCTTTATAATTGTGTTCTTCAAAATGTTCTTTATTATAAAGTGGTAAATGTAACCATTTCCCTATATTCTGCTCTATCAAATTAATTGAACACAAAGAAGGATCTTGGAGGCCCTGGTTCACAACATTCAGTCAGGTAAGACACCAGGATTTTGACTAGCCTCTAGTCTCAGGGTTGGAGTCTCGACCAAGTGTGGGTTCTGACCCTGTCTCTAAGTAGACAGGCTCAGAACTGAATTGGATCAAAGGATGCCATCTAGCATCCACTGGAGAACCTGAGGAAAGCCCCACCCACTGGTGACCATGGCCACACAGCATTCTGTGTTGTGAGTGACCAGTGGGGAAACCAAATGTGCTCCTCCTGTGTCTGACAGTCACTGACAGGTACCCACCTTCCACAAGACCTTGGCCTGCAGAACAGTCCACAGCTTCCACTCCACCCAAAGATGTTAGTCTCATGATTTTTTTCTTCTATTGAAACTGAAAAGAAAATGCCACTCAGAGAAAAGCATTTCGGTACTTGGCACTGTCAGAAGCTTCACAGCCCTGTGGCCACTGGCAGGATAAGCTGCATGGTTGCACATCTGACATCTGCTCTACAGTGCTTGAGCAGCACAAAGCCAGTCTGCTGTTCATTCATTCCACAGATGAATTCTTAGAGCCTTGAGCATCCAATGCCACTCCACATGTGTGGGTCAAGAGTGAAGTACCCTTTGGCCCAAGCTCCTCCACTGCTCAGAGGGAGTGCATAGTTCAATGCACCTAGGAAGGACCCCTGTATCCACGCTCCACACACTGCTGAGAAAGCAGCAGACAGAGGAGACAGGGCACTGTCCTCGTTAGAGGAAGGAAAAGGGCGGAGCAGTGAGGGCCTACACAATTTTCCTAACAGACCATGAAGCTCCAACTGTGTCCTGAGTTTCAGGAAGCCTGGTGAATGCCTGACATCTACTCTGTGATGCCTTATGCAGCATGGCTGAAACCCAACAGTGAGAGAAAGTCATCAGCACAGCTGAGGGTCTGACACAAGTCTGTCATTGACCTGTTCCTGATGGAGCTTCCTCCATGCTGGGGCTCTGGCAGGTCCCTGAGCAGAAGTAGCCAAAACAACTTGAGCTCCAGCAAGGAACAGGTGCATGTTCAAGACAAGAGCAGCCATTACCCTGAGGAAGATGGATTCCTGGAGTCCCTCTTATCCTCTAACCCTGATTTTCTTACATAGAAAAGGGGACAATAATTTCCATGTGGGAATTGTGAAAGGTATGGCACCTGGCACTTAGCAAAAGGTGGATGTCACTACCCAGGCTTTCCAACCCAACTGGCCCAGTTCTTATCTATGGCTACTGCACACCACACATCACACCTGCCCCTCGCTGTGCATCATGGACAATCCCAGCACAGGCCCCAAGTCCAAGCACTGCCTGCTCTCCTCACCACTTGAACCCTTCTCACCCTACCTACTCTTCTTCATTCTCCATGTTCCACATCCTCATCTGAACTCTACAAATTGTCATACCTGGGGTTAGAACTGACTTCTTATCATCCTCCTGGGTACTCACATATTCAGCCTGCATGAGAGAAGCCCTGGCTCACAGTCTGCAGCCCTTCTTCTTCCTTGTTCTGCCCAGCAAAGCTCCTGCCCACCTGCTGCTCCTTCCCTGGCTCCACTATAAACCTCACTGGCCTTGCTGCCCTCAGGGCTGTCCTGTCTCCACCTCCCTTTCTCAGCAGCTGCTTTCCTAAAAGCATGTTTCAAGCCAGTCTGTCTCTGCAGCACACATATGGAAGCCCCTCTGAGTCCTTGTGATCCCCCGAGGCCAATGACACTGTGGTCACCCCAAACTCGCCTTCTTGCTTCATACTTTTTAAATTTGTTTTTACTATTGCTTTAGTTTGTAGACTTCCTTCCTTCATTGTTTCTGCTCTTGCACCTTCCAAAGAGGGCTTAATGTGGTTCAGACATGGATTCTGAGCTGCCACTGTAACCTTGCAATCTAAGTACGCAAAATGGAAAACTTAGCCTTTCCCACACAGATGCCAGCCTCTTAGTCACACAGGCTGGATCTATCACACCCTGCACCCAACCAGACTCAGAGCCCTTTTGGGCTCCTCACAGAGCTCCTGGCTCTGCCTTTGCCAGGGCCCTCAGCAGCCTTGACTATGAGATTGCAGCCAACTACTCACTATAAACCTGTGATTCCCAAACTGCCACACCTCACCTGTGACCTACAGATTCAGAGCCAATCTGACCATACCATGCTCCTGAGTGAGAACCTCATAGCTCCTGACTGTCTGTAGACACCACTCATTACCAATCAGCTGTCCAGGATCCATCTATTCTACCCAGATAGAAATCATGAGTAGGAAAGGAAAAGCTCTTCTAGGACTGGCAGTCCCAAGGCCTAGGGGCTAGACTGGTGGACCCAGAGAGTTACAGCTCTATGCCCTGAGGCCTAAGGGCCTATTGCTCCAGTCTAGAGGAGATGATAGTTAGCTCTAGATAGTCCGCTCTAAATGGTCGGCTCTAGATAGCTCTAGATAGTCAGCTCTAGATAGTTGGCTCTAGATAGTCAGCTCTAGATAGTCAGGTTGGAGGCTTATTGCTCTGAGCTTTAACCACCAGTGTCCTCAGCACTTGGCAGCTGTTGTAATCCTCAGCTTCCAGCAGCCATGACCAGGAAACAGCGGCAGGCAGGGCCTGCCGTTACAGCTTCTAAATGAGCTTCTGCTGTTGGGATCTTTGGTCTTGACAGCAACTAGTGCTACAACTCTGGGTCTATGTTGTCTAAGACCCTTGGCCCTTAAAACTTGGCAGTTCCCTGGAATATTCCAGAGACTGGGGCTCTTCACAGCCTTCTTTCTTTAGCCTCAGCTCTCTGCCCTCTCTCACCTTATTTCTACTTCTGCCTTCTTCACTGTCTCTGCTGCTCCTTCTCCCTGTCATTAATGCTGCCACTTCTTACCCTTGCTGCTCCTGAGTCCTGGGTGTGGGTGGCAGCTACTGCTGCCTTCACTGCTGTTGCCTCTCTAATGCTACTTCCTCTTTCTCCTCTTTGTGTCACCAGCTCAGTCTTCTCTAATGACTAAGAGCAAAAGAAGATAAAAGACCACTCAAGAGAAGTCTTTCATTGAAAATATTATTGCAACACTAGGATACAGCACAGGAGTATGTCTCCCTGTTGACTAAAAAAGTGAGCCAGACGGCCTGCTTATAGAACAAGAAAGGAAGTATGGCAAGGGTGTTTGCACCAATCACAGCAGACCAATCACACAGAATGAAAAACTGTATTCATACCAAACACAGGCCTTCTGCTGGGCCACCAGAGGAAGTAGTTCCCCTTCTGGCCTGGGTGAAAATGAGGCTTGTGATGGTAAAAATGTCCATCCCAAGTCATTTGAAACAACCATGGCTGGAACAGTGCCTTCTGGAGCTGCAGTTGTGCTTCAGCAGCAAGCAGCTGTGGTTACAGTGCAGCTTCCTCAAAGGCGTCTGCGGAGCTGAGCTGCTATGAGACTGGACAATCCTATGCTCAAGGCAGCCAGGCACCAGGGAAAGGTCTAATAACTCAATTAAGGAGTCAAATCACCCCGGAGCCCCACATCTTCACTTATTTAGAGGAAAAATAAACATTAAAAGGGGTGCTTACATTAAAGGCCTATCCTTTGCATTAACAGAGCTTTAAGAGTGTTTAACTATGCTCTACTCTTAGCCAACACCCCTGGGGAGAGTGGGGTCATTTCACCTATCTCAGAATGGTATCAGGAGCTCTCCAGCTTCTGTCTGAAAAACTTCCTTGTCTGTTTTCTATTTTAGAGACCATTGTATTCCAATTAGTTTTAAAGTGATCAAAAAAGGAGAAGACTTAGTCCTTTAAAGGTAGTCTTTAAACCTGGTGAGAAGATAAAAAGCTGAGAAAAATCACCATCTCAGCAGGCTCTGCAGCCAGAGAGCTTACTCAGCACTCATCTGGCTCAGAAGAGAAGCACTTGCCACAACAGAAGCCCCACCCTGTTTCCTGCTGAAAGACACAGTACAAAGGGCTCTTCCGCTTGGACAAGTAGAGCAGGCAGGAAGGCCATTCCTAGACCACTCAAAGTCAGTGAAAAGTCAACAAACTGAGGCCAGGCAGACATCAAAGAACAACAGATAACAGGTAGAGTTAGCAGGGCAAGTTCCTACTAATGCCACTGCCTACAAACAGCAGCAGCCCTAACAGAGCTTACTGTCATCCAGACCCTTACAAAACTCATAAGGAACACTGTCTCATTTACGGTCACCACAGGCAAAGAGCTGGGACTACACAGGCTCCATTCACACCAGGGAGGATGCTATATCGTAAAGCACCTTCTCACCCTCACATGGAAGCTGTCCCAGGAGGCCAGAGAGCCTCTCTCCCTACAGAGTAAGAAGAGAGCCCTTCAGCCCCTCTGGAGCAGCTGTGGTGGTGTAGAGAAGAGAACCTTTCTCTAACTGCCCTGCAATTTGCAAGGTTGCTGCCACCCCACACGGAGCTGGCACTTCCTGCCGTTGTACAGGTCAACCTCACCTTACCCTCTTCCTAGGGTCTTCTGGGAAGGAAAAACCAGTATTTCATAGAGTCTTACAATTCCTAAGGGCTTTCCTTCGGTCGTACAAAGATCCAGTATCCCAACCATTGAAATGACCCAGTGTCATTGTGGGGACTCAGTTACAAGGTTACTCAGAACCCTCTTTCTTCCAAGTATCTGTCTGAGGTACGGAAGGTCCCTTGGACCCTTGTACATTTACACTTCTCAGGTTTGCACCACAGTGCTTGGTCCTTGCTGACTTAGAGACTAAACTATACTTTCAAGGAAAACATTTTTCTTGGGTTTTCCCATGGCAACTTTGGCTCAGTTTTTGCCTTAGAAGGCCTAGGCAGGTTTATTCCGATCAAACCCAAGGAGGCCTTGTCTACCTGGACCACAGGAGTGAGAGAGAGGGACAATGCAAATGGTATAGAGAAAGGATTCAGGAAACAGTCACACATGTCCTCAAAACAGACAAGAAAGAATCTTCCATCCCTTGGCCTCTGCAGCATATTGTCTTTCTTAGCAGGTCTCTTGACCTCCATGTGACATCCTAAAAATCTAAACAACTCCTCAATCCTGCCCTGGTCCTACACAGTCTTAGGGAGACAGTAGTACTCAGTGAGCAGGGCATGCCTCCTTTAACTTGCAAAAATGGGTTCCAGAGACTTGTTTGTGGACATTTTGTGAACAGAACCATTTGAATGCATTATTTAAATTAATCTTCCATGAATTAATTTGTGAGGTAAGGAGCCCTTTTGTATGTGGAAAATGTGAATTAGCTCTTTAGTAGCTGGGCTTATCAGATTTTCTCAGTGGGTCTGGTGCAGCATGCAGAGGAAGAGTTACAGTGATGATGGCAGAGATGGCCGCCTCCCATCCCACAGCCTGCAGATGATGTCTCATCTTCACTCAGGAGCAGGATTCCGATGTGAAGAATAAAACTTGCCGACATCAAACACACAATCCTGCAGTTCCTGCTCATGTAAAATATTCCCTATTGGAGTTTCCAGCCTGCTGAGGGTTCCTCTGTCCTCCTACACCAAGACATAACATAAAACTTGTAACACAGCTAATGCAAAAGGGGACTTGGGAACATGACTTCCCCACCAGGGCGTCCCCGTGGGAGCAGTGTGAATGGACAGAGCGTTGGACATGGCTTACCCAGGAGATGTGTTTTCGAGGAGGGCCATTAAACCAAAGCAGATTAAACACAGCTCCATTTTTTTATAATCATTGCCTCACTTGGGCACTTTACTTCTCTGCCTTCCCATAAGAAAGTCATAATCCAAATCTGCCAGGTATGGTGACATACCCCTGTAATTTTAGCACTTGGGAGGCGAACACAGAAGAGTTAAAAGTTTGAGGCCAGTCTGGGCTACATAGCAAGACTTTGTCTCAATAAAACAAAATGAAACAAAAAAGAAGAAAGGAAAAAAAAGAGCAACATTGCTCAGTTAAAGAGAAGGAGACAAAAGGACTCAAAAGTCCCCTTGAGGTCCTTGAACTCTTCCTGAGTTACATACCAAAATTACATGATTACTTAACAATTTACCATCAAAAACATCTCCAGTGTCCTTCTAGTATATGGAATCAGATCCTTTTTCTGCACTGGGGGAGAGAGAACACTTCCCACCGTCCACCCAGTCTTTGCCTAGGTCTTTCAGGCACCCAGACCTGTGTGCTTTGGGCACACACCAGAGTGAAGTTGAAGGGCTGCCTGCATGGGTGGCAGCAAAGGAGGACCCCACCTTCTCCACAGGCACATTCCATGGGCACATTCCAGACAGATCAGTGATAGAAAGTGCAAGTAGATGCCAGGGATTTTGACACTGATTCCTGTACAGGCCCGGGTGTGGTATGGCCTTGAAAAGTCTTCTAATCCTAAGATATGCACCCTGCTGTTCAGGATATTTTCATTCAAGATGTCGGGGAGTAGTTAAGAAAATAAGGTCCAGACTACAAGACTGTTAGCACTGGCATCATTTCACCTTAACCTGACATGCCTTTTAGAGCAGTAAATAGAATAGCCTCTCTACATTTAGCATATATATGGCTTTTCAGACTGTCTGTACTTTTTTGAACAAATGTATCTCACATTGATAAATTCAGCCTCATGTTGAGCACATAATAAATTTACAGCACGAGTTGTCTGATGAACTGGTGAATTCTGAGCGTGAAATGTGTAGACAAGCCATCAGTGCGACCTTGTCTGTACCTATAGACTGGTAAGAAGACCATACAATGGGCTGGGATGTAGTGGGTACAGCACTTGCCTAGCATGTGCGAGGCCCTGGGTTTGATCCCAGCACCAAAAAAGAAAAGACAAAAAACAAAAAAAAAGCCACATCAGAAAGTGTATGGTTCCATTTCTTCATAGAAAACAGAAGCACAGAAAAGTCAAGTGATTTGTCCAAGATTACACAGAAAGCAAGCAGCATGGTGGAGTTTAAATAAACCATACTTCTACCATTGCAATAAGTCATCCCAAAAGACCCTCTGAGAGCACAAAGCTCACCATTCAGGATCATTTGCCGTGGTCTGGCTATACCTCCTGTTACTATAGCAAAGGAACTTCACACCCTTGTGGAGTTCTCAATTTCAGTTCCATCTGATGAAAGGTAGAAACACCTGGGTGGAGATCAAGTGATCATCATCAAATCAGCAGTAGCCTGATAATTACACTTTGATAGCAACCCTCTTGAGGGGCCTCCATCCCTTCCAGGTCAGCACCGCCCACCAGGCCCCACCTCATAAAGGTTAACCACCTCCCAACACCATCATCCAGGACCAAGCCTCCAACACATGGACCTTTGGGGACTCTGAGCCATGTCCACATCATAGCATGAACCAACATTTTAAGTTTTTTTATAACCACCATCGTTGATATCTTGTGGTTTTTGTTTTGAATTTCACTAGTGGTGACTAGTGATATTCAGTATCATTTTATGTGCTATTGGTTTTCTTCTTTGACCCGTTTACTAATGGATATGTTATTTAGTTTCTACAAATCTGCAAATTTTCCAGTATTACTTTCATTGTTCATGTTTGACCTCATGCCTATGAGTTCAGAGAAAATCCTTTCTGTGATATCTATCTTTAAAAATATACCAAGACTTACTTTTGACCTACATATGGCCTGTGCTAGACAGTGTCCCTGTGCACTTGAGAAGAAAAACATGTGTTGTGGTGCTCTGCAAACATCCACCAGATCAACCTCCCTGATGTGCTATTCACGTCCTGTTTCCTCACTCTCCTTCTGATGGCTGTTCCATTAATTATTGAGATTTGGTGTTGAAGTCTCCAACTATTGCTGCCTGTCATTTTCAGGTCCTCTTATTTAGACCATAAGGGTTTATAATTGTTATATCTTCTTGCTATATTGAACACTTTGTTAATCTATTGTCTCTTAAAATCCTTTTTGGCATAAAGTTTGACTTAACACTTCATCTGATCTAAATTCTACTTTACCTACTCTGCTCTTTTAATTACATGGGATATCCTTCTCTGTCCTTTCACTCTAAATATATTTGTGTTTTGGGACCAACAGTGAGACTCTTATAGACAGCATGTCATTGGGTCCTGCGGGGGAGAGGTTCTATCCTTTTGCCAGTCTCTATCTTTCACTTGGAGGGTTTAATCCATCTACATTTGAAGGGATCTAATGAGGAAGTTCAGACTTCTGTCATCTTGCTATTTTTTTCAATTTGCTCTCATTTCCTGCATCATGGCCTCTGTAGTATTTAGTTGGTGTTTTGTACTGTGCCATTTTAATTCCTTTCTCATATCCATATGCATATTCTCTAGCTATTTTTGTGGTTACCATGGGGATTGTATCTCACATCCTAAAGTTATAACACTCTAATGTGAATTTATACCAGCTTAGCTTCAATAACAGAAAAACCAGGCTCCTATACAGTTCCAGCCCCACCCTGTCCAGTTATTGATGTCACAAAATTACAACTTCATACGTTGTGTGTGCAAAAACAGATACTAGTCACTTTTATGCCTTAGTCTCCTATATTATGTAGAAAATAAAACTGGAGTTATAAACCAGGCGACAGCAACACAAGCTTTTATCACTGTCCACTCATTCATCTTTACCAGAGACCTTCATTTCTTCACGAAACTGCAGGTCCCTGTCTAGTGTCTGTCATCAACCGAAGAGTTCCCTTCCTGGGGAACAGGTCCAGAGATAGCTGTCCTTTTTATCCGTTGGTGTCTGTCACCAGGAAATGTCTCAACCTCTCCCATTTTGGAGGACAGTTGTGACAAATTCAGGGTTCTAGGTTTGTAGTGAAAGGCTGTAAAGAGAACAATGAGGCGTGCATTGGGGCCTAACCCAGTCTTGGAGGTTGGGGAGCTTCCTTAAATGAAACTGAACTAAAATCTGGAAGATCAGGGAAGTTTTAGTATGTACTGGGTCAGGAGGGGTGTGGAGGGCACAGAACCTTCCAGAAAGAAGAATATATTCAAAAGTTCTGAGGCAACATTGAAAGACAAGAGAGTTGTGGAACAAACTCAAGAGGTCCCCAGGCCCTGCAGGACCTTGTTCTGGGAGGGAAGGAATCCCTCCAGCTTCAGTGAAGTGCACAGAGCAAGACAGCTGGTGATTTGAGAGGCCAGCTGGGTCTGAACAGAGGTCCAAGTGAGGCAGCATGGCACTGGGACTCGAGACAAGCCTCCTGGGGTCACTGCTGCAGTCAGATGTAGAGATCCACCTGGGCAGTCTGCACAGCTGTGTTTCTAGCAGAGGAGTTCGCCTTGCCAAAGGCCATGTGCAAACTCACCTTCTAAATATCTCCCATTGATTTGTCTTTGGCCTGGAGATTCCCATTGTGAGTTTCACACTAAGCACAGATGGACATAAGCCCCAGTCCACACAGCCTGCTTCTGTCCCCTGCCTGTGCACATTGCCCAGCCTGGCTTCAAGTAAGCATGGACATGAGGGCTCTGACCCTTCACTTCTAACAGTCTGCTGCAGCCCATGAGACTCCACTTAGCAATGACATCCTCTAAAGAAAGAGACAGGGAACAACTCTGCAGTAGAAGTCATCAACTCCCTTGCTCGTCTGCATCCTCTCTAACCCAAACTACTTTTGTTAAAGTACTTTGCCAAGAAAAGCAGAACAGGAAGGGAGGAAAAAGAATAGAAAGCCTGAGAAACCCCTGGGCCAGAAGACCAATGGGCACTCAGGTGTTTACATCTTTCCTACGTGGGAGCAGGACAGGCTGTTTGCCCACAGGATCTCAATACCGTTTCATAGGTGGTCTTGCAAATATTTAAAGCTCCTCTCCTCTTTCCTGACTGTTAATGGGAGAAAGGTACCAGTTGTTGCTATTGAGAGCAGGCGACAGCCTCTGGGTAGCCATGCTGCACACATGGGTGAGCACAACTCTGACCTGCTGCCTTATAACACACTGGACTTGCTGTCCCTGGGAGGAGGCCCCTTGCAGTGTGCAAAGAATATCCAAGTATGAAAATTGCTGCCACTATCAGAGCACCTGGGGGACCCGTCTGTGTTGTCAGCTCAGTTGAGGCTTTTGTATATGCATGTGCTCAGGAAATCAGGATTTACTTGATAGCATGAATGTGGACACTTTGCACATCTAAAGATGCTTCTATGGTAAAATACAAGTGGTTTTAGATATACATATTACGCAAATCTTTACAAAGAAAGGCCAGCCAATTACACGGTCCATGTCATAGATTCACAAATGTGGCCACCACCATAAAAACTGTCGAGCCCTGAATTGGTTACTATATAAAGTACACAGCCCCCTGCCGGAATTTATGATCCAGGAAAAGCAGTGCTGCCTGAGGGGAATTAAGGCCTGTGTCATCTGCAATGGTGATTTGCAATTGTGTGTGGGTTTACAAGGCACAAAGTACTCTGGCAATCCTTTTATCACATCCTAGAAGGTTTGGTATCTGGCAAAAGGTCACAGAGTTATTAAAAGTGAGTTGGGTTGGCTACCTGATTCCAGATCATTCTGCTGCCTGATCTCTGACATTTGTAGAACAGGTTGCCATTAAATAAGCAATACAAGGGGCCTTCCCTAGGGTCTGAATACAGAGTCCCTGGAATTTCTGTGATATGAAGAAGAGTGAGTGTGAAGCTGGGCACTGGAGAAGCCTCTTTGTAGTGGCTAAGGCTATACTGCAGCTGTGAGACCACTTCAAGCCCAGGGGTTTGCATCTGCCAGCGCCTACCACATACATGATTTCTGCGGGGACAGCAAAGTTCAGGCGATTGGATGAGTCAGCATGTGCTCTGCCTTGAAATGAATCCATCACTAAGCCTAAATTACAAGTAAAAATGGAAGGAAAGAGAATTACATTTTTTATTAACTTAGCACTTAGGAAAAGGAAGGAAACACCAGGGACCCCTCTTCTCTGGCTTCTGTGTTCTCATCACCCACCAAATGCTCTCAGGTCTCTCCCGGAAGCCCCAAGCCTTCCTCTTTTGTCCTGAGTGCCAACCACATCTCTGCCTCCTTGGTCCACCCTGCACATTAAAACTGGGCTAGAAGATAGGCTAGATGCTGACATACAGGATGTGGCAACAGCTCATTTCCTCAGTTGGGCATCGCACCTCAGTCTGGGACTGGCCTTACTGCCCACTACCCACGTCCACCCAGTCACACCTCTCTGCTCTCAGATTCTCAAATGAAAACTACTCTCCAGTCTCAAGCTACATCACTTTCTATTGATTTAACAATTGTCTACCATGGTGGGTAATGCACAGAGGGAGTTGACAGAGGAAATTAAGTTGTTACTGTCCTTGGATCTGGGCACCTCTTGGTTGTGAGTGATCCAGGTTCTTAGCGAATTGAACAAAGATTTGAACAAAACACACAGATGTAGCAAGCAAAGTGTAGATTTACTGAAACAGAAATACATTCCCATAAATGCTCTTGATTCCCATAAATGCATTTGATTTCAATCCTCTGTTCATGTTGTAACTTATGGCTGAAACTGGAGCTGAAAGGAACTGAAAGGGGGCTTGAGAGGGTGTCCTTATGACTGACATTTGATTGACTGGTGGATGTTATATAACTTATTTTTGACTGTACTTGCTTATCTGTAATGCTGTTATAATTATAGGCATGAGATGCAGTCCATATGTATGGAGCTTTAAGTAGGGGATGTCTCAAAAGGTCATCTGAGGACAGGTTCCCTAGCCCTCAGTGCATGCACTAGTTCTAGGATTTTCCCTGCTGTGCAAACATCCTCCTTATCATGATGCAGCAGCCACTGAGCTGACCACAAAAAGGGGGTTCCCAACCAGATGCTTCCTGAAGGGGACATGTCCTAGGCGGAGCTTGAGGTTGTCCTAAGGCAGAACTTGGATTAATACCCATTTCCCCCTTCTTGGCCAACCTACACTTCCTATTCCTCTGCCTCAAAGTGATGTATGTAATTAAACACAAGTTGTAAAATCTTCTCTGATGGCTTAAACAGTAGCTCCATGACTGAAATGTGCATCCCATCCAGTCCTAACGGAACTGGGGATCCTGGCAAGCAACTTAATCCTGCTTCTGCCTTAATCACCCCAACAGTGAAATAAGGGTGATAATAACTACCCTTATTAGGGTGGTTATTCTGAGAACTAGCTACCGTTCCATGCACTTTAGAGTCTAACACACTTAATTATCACCGTATCCTATGAGAAAGGCTAGGCGGATGAGGTGATACATAGCCAGAGCTTTCCTTGGGTTTCCATGGAAGGAGCCTGAGGAGAGGCCAGGTGAATGACCTCAAGACTCTGGAGCACAGGTCTGGTTATCTGGTACCTGCACTGGGTGATAATGACAATGGCCTAGTGTGAGAGCCCACAGAGGGCTGAGGAGGAGGCCCTAGAAAGGCTGGCTTACATATAACAGGTATACATGAAGGTGAGTCCTTCATTACCTCTAGGAATTACCAACTGTCAGGAGCTGTCCTCTATGGTAAGCAAGACCCAGATGTCAAAGCATCAGAAAACAGGAAATAAGAGTCACCATGACTAGCAGGTGTCAGTCTTTGAAGTTTGGTCTTAGCAGTCCAAGTAAATATTATGGAGTAAGTGTAAGTCTGTGTTTCTCAAAATGGAGCCTACAGAACATTTATCAGACTCATCCAAGAGCTCCTTAGAAATGCAGATCCCCAGGTCCTGCCCAGACATAACATCCCTGGGGATAGGGCCTGGAATCTGTTCACTTGATGAGTTAGTTGGTCATTCTGTGTCCACAACATACTGATAAGTTATTCTGTAAATCTTGTCCCACATGGGGGCATTGTCAGCTCTGAGTTCAGAGGAAGTTGGGACTGACTCCCAGAGATCTTAGCAACTTCCCAGGTGGGCAGCCCAGTACTGCCCACCTCAGGATCCCAGACTCAGCCAGAAGTAATTATTTCAGGATTGTGAGGGTTCCTGAGGGCTAGGACAGAGAAAAAGATTCCTGTCTCAGTCAAGAAGAGGGCAGGTGATAGAAAAGAAAAAGTAGGCCCAGCTATGGTTGGGACCATGGGAAACCCAGGCAGAAAAGCACTCCAGGTTAAGACCATAGAGCTGTTTCAGCTGTGAGCCATGGCTGTGCCTGCTCCCCAGACTGCCCCTACTTCCCAGGTCTGAGTCTAAGTTCACCTCCCAGTTCTAGACTCAGAAAGTTCATGGAGCCTTTGTTTTTTCAAGTTCTATTTGGAGAAATGTTATTTGAGAGAACACCAGTCAGAACCTGGACTCTCAAGAGCCTCTGGCAGAGACAAAGGCAGCAGCTACAAGGCCAAGGAAGTAGGGGCTGAAGGGCACTGGGGATCACAAGGACCCTGGGTGAGGGCACACCAGGCACTGTGGTCTAGGCACATGCAGGGCAAGGCTGAGGACCTGGACAGGATGGTCATTTGTAAACAATAAAGTCCAAGCAGGACAAAGATGGACACAATCATGAGGCAGGGACCACTGGCTTCCAAATCTATGGACCCCCACCCAGGTAAGAGTGGTGGAGTAAGGAACAGGATGCCTGGAGGGATTTCCTTAGGAGGGTTTGCTCTGTTATGTTGGTAGTCTTTTAAAGGCTAACTTGTCTTTCCCCAAAGTCAAACGCTTTTAAAGGTCCAAAAGGGATGAGGAACCTGTGCGGTGAGCTCTGTCCCTAAAAGTGCATGATCCTCCAGCTTTCCTATGGTTCTGGGAGTCACCACCAACCCATGACAGTCCTAGTAGCTTAATTAGCTAGCGGGCTCTGTGGTCCGCACCAAGAACACAGACAGCTCCTATCCGCACACTGGCTGCTGAGGTCAGTAAGTAAGTGCCAAGGTGCATGTGGTCACCAAATGTGTCTTTCAATATGACTTTGAACACAGCTCCTATTTGATTTCCCCTTCCCAACCCCCAGGAGGGATCCACACCAGTTTTGAACAGTCCTGCCACTGACCTGAGATGGAAATGTAAACTTCTGAATGTTGATAGTGTGGACAACAGGACTTGTAACCCCTTCTCTTCCTCGTCTGAGTTCTGTCCTTTGCTGTGCTGGCCTGGTTGTGTCTTATCTTCTGGGCTCCATCTCACTGCTGCCTGTTCCTCCATCCATCTGCAAACTGCAGGTTTAGGAGGTGACATATGGGTTTTTAGGAGTAAAGTTAAGAACAATGGAGCAAGAAATCACTCCCAACACAGCAGCCCCAGGACATCTCACAGGACCTCAGCAACACCAGATGTCAGCCCTACCCAGCTGTCTGTAATCTTGACCCCCAACTTTAACATTAAAATTTTAACTGGAGAAGCCTGTGTCTTCTGTTTCTATTAAGAGCTAATGAGTGTTTTCCTCAAATCTTGTTTAGATAGTTGTATAAATGGATGTGTTGGATGATACAGAACAGCAGCCATGTTTCTCTGGATGATGATAAGGTTGGTGAGAATGATAATGAGGACTAATGGCGTGAGATGCCTCATCTTGCCTGCTCCTCCCAAGAGCTCCCAGGGCTATGTAGAGGATCCCTCCTCCTTCCTGTTAGGGAGCATAGGGGTGGGGGGTGGGGGAAGACTGGAGTTCTGCAGAAGTGCTCAGAACATCCAAGGGAAGATGGAGTCAGTGACACTGGCAGAGCCTAGGGCTGCTAGGGAGGATCCAGGGTTGGCTAGCTAGAACGCCAGGCTCTGACCTGGGCATCACATTTATGCCCATGAGTCCCAAGCTGCACATCACACTGGATTTCCCCCATTGTAAAGCATCATCTTGCCCTATCCAGGGCACTCAAAAATCACAAGAAAATATCCTATGAGCATGACAAGTGATGATAGGAACGTTACATATTGCAAGCCTCTCCTAGAGATGTGGTTCAATGTTTTCTCATCAAAAACCAAAGCTAACAGGCAATGGATGACTAAGGGTGATGGGAGTGGCCAGGAAGGCAAAGGTCACAGTCAATCATGGCACCTGTGCCATGGCAGGGACCAATGGCTGGCTGGGTCCTCTACCCGGTCTGCTGCCCCATCCCTAAGCATCCCTCCCCATGAAACTTCTCCAAACCTTACAGCCTGTGACTCACCTTGGGCTGGGGCCAGCAGTGCTCTGTAAAAACTTTGTGCAGATGTCCTTTGTATAATTAAATCGTAAACCTTGTGCAGGACATGGTGTTTGTTGAGCATCTGCACTCTTTGTCCCTCAGGAAGTGCTGTTGCTGGTGACCAGGTTAGGAGTGTCAGCTTGCTGGGTCTTTAGAAAGCTCCAGCGAAGCCCAGCACCTTCGATGGCATCTGAAAGAAGTGTAGGTCAAGTTGATGGCACCTGGCAATGTGGCAGAAATGCCTTGGTGGCAGGGGTGCTAGCTGCTGGACAGTGCTGAAAGGACCATGTTCCTTTCTTGGTGGCTGGGAGTTGTCTGTGATAGAGGAAAGGCACATCTCAAGCAGACTGTAACATGATCCACAATCACTGCTCATTGCATGGCTGGGCTTTTTCACTTGGAGGTTTACTTTTAGGATGTGGGTGAATGCAAGGGCAAAATGCACCTACTAGCTAAACCTCAGAATGAGGTGTCATTCATCAGTCAGACCAGGCCTTATGAGGCCAGACCAGTGTTCTCCATATGCAGAGGGTGCCCCACTAGCAAGACCCAGTTCAGAGAGCAGGGACTGCACCCTCCCTACAGCCCGGCCTGCTCCCACCAGGAAGAACAGCCAGCAAACTGCAAGAAGGATGCAGTTATACAACCCCAAATTATTCTTAAAATTAAATTCCTTACCAAGAGCAGAATGAGACTGGGAGGGGGAGGAGGGCAGGATGGGCACCACATGTGCAAGAAGGGTAGAAGTTGCTCTCCATGGTGTTCCTGGCTGTTCTCTTGGTCTTTTAGCCCATGAGGCTTATTCTCAGGGACCACTGGGCTGTGGAGGGATCCTGTGCATATATCCTTAGGCATCTCTGGGGGGTTCTCAAAGCTACAGAAGTCCTAGATTGTGGAGAATGTTTGAAGGAAGACCCTGTGGTCAGATTAACAGATTGCAATAGACACCACCAGTGTTTTATAGTTCTAGAGTGGTGTGTGTGGGACCTCTGTAAGAGGCCAGGCAAGAGAGGACCACAGGGCCCTGCATACAGAGCAAGGGGCACAGCAAGGTATGAAAGCAAGCAAAAGCTGGAAGGTGGGTGGTAAGACCAAGCGCTTCTTGTGACACTGCCATCCAACTCAGCTAATACTGATATCAGTACATTGTTACCACCTAATCCTCAGACCCATTCAAATTCCAGCAATGTCTGAACAGCAAAAGATACTAGCTCAACCAGTGCACTCAGTGACATGTTGTCAGAGTAAAACACACTGTAGAATGTTTTATAGCCTAGTGACAAGGCTGCTTTTGAATGCTGGTGGTTCTATTCCTTTGGCACTATGCACTTTTATGATACATGTTAATGCTACATGACAAAATGCTAATTCCTAGTGCCAAAGGTTCAATTAGTGTATATAACTGAACTGAACACACTCATCCATTTGTGCTTTTTTTTCCTTTTTTTAATGGTGATTAAAGTAAAGATGACTTTGCAAGTCATCCATGTTGTTCCGCAGGCATTTTATATTTGCTCAAATTGTTGAAGAATGGTGGCTTGATTCATGGTTTTTCATTTGTGTCTAGTGCACATTTTAACATGTTCGATGCAATGAATTGGGTAGCCTCAGTTTTCTGGAAAAGTCAATCTTTTAGGAATTGTTTTTCAGATGTTCAATAAAATTTTTCTGTAATTAAAAAAAAGAGGAATACTAGTTCAGAATTATGTTTCACTTAGTGGTTATGTATTACTAGTCTCCATTCTGGAACAGTTTATCACTCTTTGATTATAATATTTTAATATTATAGGGCATTCATTTTACATTATAACCTTCAATGTGGATTTGCCTGGCATTTCCTCACCATTGTTCAGACAGTGTCACTCTGGAGACAGTGCCACAGAAGCAATGCTGCATCCCTCTCATACCTCATCAGGTAGCCCAGAGGTAAAATTTGCTACTGATGAAAATTGTGTTGATTATTTTATTAGGAAAGTCTGCTAAGTTTCTCCAATATAAAATTACTTTAACAGAATAGCAATAAAAACTATATTTATATTTATAAATATAAAATATATTTATAAATATATTTTATTTATTTATAAATAAAATATATCAAAATCTGTGAGAAGCAGCTAAAGCTTGAGGGTAAGTTTGACAGCTTCAGATAATTACATCTGGCCAGTGAAGGACCCAAATCAATGTTCAAACATAAGAAGATGACGAGGGCCTGAATTATGCCCAAAGTAAGCAGAAGAAAGGAAAAAGAAATCAGAGAAATTGAAAAAAGACAAAGTAACAAGTGAAGTCAAATGTTGGTCTTTAACTGACTTAAAATTTATAAACCTGTGGTTGGAGGTAGTGAGAAAAAGAGAAGGCTGTGAATATCACGAGTGAGAGTGGGCACTTCACACTGATCCCACAGACATTGGAAGGATAGAAAGAATACTGTGAGCAAGTTTACGCCAATAAATTCAACAACTTCTATGAAGTAAATTCCTTAAGAGGTACATATTACAAAAACTGGCAAAAGAAGACAGAAATTCTACTTGTATTAAAAAAAAGAAGACAGAAAATCTACTTCTATTAAAGAAATTTGACGTACAATTAAATTCCCACAAGGAAAACCCCACAGCAGACAGCTTCAAAGTTGAATTTTGTCAGATGTCCAGGGTAGAAGTCTTTTCAGGCTCATAGAAACTCTTCCAAAATGGAGGAGGAAATGAAAACCTGAGATCAGTAAACAGAGAGAAATTATAAAATTGGGGACAGAAATGACTGAAAGAACACTACAAAGAACCAATGAACACAGTTGGTTCTTTGAAAAGATAAATAAGATTGACAAACCCTTAGCCAAACTAACCAAAAGAGGTTAGTGATTGAAAGGAGGGTATTACAACACATCAGAGAAATCCAGAGGATCGTCAGGGAATAGTTGTAAAACTTATATTGTAAAAAATGTTTAAAATCTAGAAAAATGGATAAATTCCTAAACACATATGACCTACCCAAATTGAGTCATGGGGACAGAAACTACAACATAATGATATGAAAAACCTGTAAGTCAACATTGTGCAAAAGAGGAAACTGGAACAATTTCCTCTAAAATCAGAAATAAGAGTGTACACTCTCTCCACTCTTATTCAATATAGCATTTAAATTCCTAGCCAGAGCAATAAGGTAAGATAAAGAAATGAGAGGGATATAAATAGGAAAAGAAGTCAAATTATCCATATTTGCAGATGATATGATCTGATAGTAAAAGACCCTAAAGACTTCACCAGAGAACTCCTAGATTTGATAAACACTTTCAGCAACCTAGGTTGATAGGAAATCAGCTGCTTTTTTATATACTAATAACAAACACACTACAAAAGAAATCAGGAAAACAATTCCATTAATAATGGCCTCAAAAAGTACTAGGTATAAATTTAACCAAAAGGTGCTTAACAGCTGTACAATAACTATAAAACACTGAAGAAATTGAAGAAGACATTATAAGATAAAAAGACCTCCCATGTTCATGGATTGTCAGAATTAATACTGTGAAAAAGGATTTATACCAAAAGTGTTCTACAATGAAATCCCCATTAAAATCCCAATGACATGCATCACACAATTTTTAAAATTCTAAAATTCATATGGAAGCACAAAAGACCTCAAACAGACAAAGCAATCCTGAGCAAAAGGAGCAATGCTGGAGGTGTCACTATGCCTGACTTCAAGTTATACCACAGAGCCATAGTGACAAAACAGTGTAGTATTGGCACAAAAACAGACACAGAGACCAATGTAACAGAATAAAAGACCTAGCTATATACCCATGCAGTCACAGCCATCTGACTCCTGACAGAGATGCCAAAAACATACGTTGGATGTAAAACTATCTCTTCAACAAATGGTTCTGGGAAAGTTAGATGTCCACATGTAGAAGACTGAAGTTAGATCCCTGTCTCTTTTTGTATATCCTACCCTGTACAAAAGGCAATTCAAAGTATGCCAAGACCTTAATGTAAGACCAGAAACTTTGAAACTATTAGAGGAAAACATAGGGAAAATGCTTGAACATATAAGAACAGACACCACATTTCTGAATGGGATTCCAATTGCTCAGGAAATAAGAGCAAGAATTGACAAATGGGATTGCATCAGATTAAAAAGCTTCTTTACAACAAAGGAAACAATTATCCAAGTAAAGTTATAGCCTACAAATGGGAGAAAATCTTTGCCAGCTATTCATCTGATAAGGGATTAATATCCAGAATAGATAAAGAGCTCAAAAAAACACCAAAAGAAGAAATAATCCAATTAATAAGTAAACAAATGAATTGAACAGACAGTTCTCAGAAGAAGTACAAATGGCCAATAAACAAATGAAGAAATGTTCAAATTCTTTAACCATAAAGGAAACACTAAGATGCTATCTCACCCTGTCAAAATGGCTATCAGCAAGAAAGCAAACAACAGAAAGTTATAGCAGAAATGCAGGGAAAGGGAACTTAAACACTGCTGGTGGGAATAAAAATTGGTGGTAGCCACTATGGAAATCATTATAGAATATCCTCAAAAACTGAAAATAGAACTGCCATATGATCCTGCTATACCACCTTCAGGCATATATCCAAAGTAACATAAGTCAGCATGCAGTAGAGATATCTGCACACCTGTGTTTATAGCAGCACTGTTCACAATAGCCAAGCTATCAAATCAGCCTAGGTGCTCATCAACTGATGAACACACACACACACACACACACACACACACACACACACAATGGAGCATTGTTCAGCCACAAAGAAGATTGAAATTGTGTCACTTGCAGGAAAATGGATGGAACTGGAGATCATCATGTTAAGTGAAATAAACCAGAATCAGAAAGACAAATAGTGTTTTCTTTTATATATGAAATCTATATATTTAAAAAAATAATATGAACATAAAAGGGGAACTATATGGTGGAGAACCAGTGGGAGGTGGGAAAAGAGAGAGTGGGGAAAGAACATAATCAAGGTACGTTTTATGCATATTGAAAAGGACATAATGAAACCCACTTAAAAATTTGTAAGAAAGGTAAAAAATAGGGGCTCAGGGGAAGGGTGATAAGAAAGAGTAATATGATCAAACATGATCAAAGTGTATTATATGTATGTATGGAAATATTACAATGAAACCTCTCACTTTGTACAACTAATAATGCTAATCAAATAATTTTAAAAAAACAAAACAAGGAGAGGACATTGCCTGGTCAATGTCACCCTGATACCAACCCTCGACAAAACCACTGGAAAACAGAATGTTGTGAGTGACTTCCCCTTATGAAAACAGGCATCAAAATCCTTCCCAGATAGCTATACTGCCACATGTAGAAGGCCACGAAGCATCTCAGTGGACACAGAGACACATCTGGGCAGACTCCACTTTGGGGGCTTCTCTGAGTGTTCATGTCTCTACTCTCTGGTGGGCAAGAATGAACCCCAGAATTCCACTGTTTTACAAAGGGCTGGTGTCCAGTCCATAGGGGCTCCATGGTGCTGAGAGGGCTGACCTAAGTTTCAGTATCACTGGCTTTCTGATCTGCAGCAACACCAGAAAGCAATGGGCCCTGAAATATGCAGAGTGTTACAAGACAGACAATTCTATATTCTGGAAATCTTCCTCAAATGCTTCTGTATTTCAGAGTTGTCAGCAGCAGCAACAGCTTTTAGACTTTTAGTTAGTGAGTCAGGATTGCTTCCCTGCCTCCAAGAGCCAGGGGCCAGTGCCCAGGGAGAGCCCACTGAAGAAGCCCAGGAGCACAGCTGTGGGCTCTAAGCCACTCAGCTCCACTATGGGGAAGTCCTGGAAGACCAGACTCATGAGGGCAACATTGTCTGGAAGAGAACAGCCACTTAAAAACAATTAGCATACGTTAAGAACATACCCACTTTTAACTAATGTGACTCTCCCTCAGTCCTGGCAGGTCAGGCACTCCTTTCTACTCACGCTACTCAACTGGAATGGTTTCTCTTCCTTTGCAGAAAATAAAAAAGACTGTCTACTTCCTCTGCAGAATAGCTCACAAATATGAACTGTTATGAACTGAACCACGTTCCCCAAAACTCACACATTGAGGCCCAACACTCAATGTGACTGTACTTGGAGGTAGAGCAGGTGAGGGCGCTAAAGGTCAGATGAGGTCATCAGGCACCTTGACCTTGGACTTTGGCCTCCAGAACTGAGGAAAAAGAAACGTTCGTGGTTTATTCCTCAGTCTGATGTTTTGTGGAGCAGCCTGAACTGACTGGGCAGAATTCCAGAGGGAAAGAGGACTCAGAGAGTGTTTATTTAAAATCCCTCACTTTGAAAATTAGAAAATAGAGGCCATGAAATGCAACCTGGAGGGAGTCTGTGAGTGGCAGAGACCAACCAGAGCCAAGGTGTCTGATGTACAAGACAGGGCACTTCTCACCCTGATGGACTGTGAGGCCCCTGCACCTGTCAAAGCCTCTTCCACCTTCCTGGGCAGGACAGGGCAAAGACAAAGGATTTGAGGCATTGGTCAAAGGATGGGGGTTGATCTGAAGCTTTTTTTTTTAGTACTGCAGTGTGAACTGAAGGACTTGTGCATGCGAGGCATAAACTCTACCACTTGAGTCACATCCCGAGCACTTTTGCTTCCAGTTTGTTTTTCAGATAGGGTCTGTGGATTTTGCCAGGGGCTAGCCTCAGATTGCAACCCTCCTACCTATGGCCTCCCAAGTGGTAGGGATTATAGTCATGTACCACCACTCCTGGCTTAATCTGATGCTTTTCTAGGCTTTCAAACTCAAACCTTTCGTGGAGCTAGGTGGGTAAATTGTGGGGGAGGGGTTGAGTATAAAGCAATAAGGAGCAGAGGAGACTGTGGCAAGCTGGGCAAGGGTGTAGGCCACTTAAATTCTGATTTTCAATCAAAATGAAACACATCTGCCTCTATCAGAGTAGGCAAGGCTGTGTCACAAAATTAACTCAGCAGCTACTCACAGTACGAGTGCGTAGCTTACTTATGCCACACAGGGATGTGACTGCAGACGGGGTGGAATGCTGCCACACACACGTTCAAAGGTCTGGCTTCTTCGTTGTGGGGAAGCACTGGCCCCACATGTGGTCTCAAGGCTATAGCAGAGGACAAGAGAGAGGAAGGGGTACAGAAAGCAGGAGAGAGAAACAGGGTTGGGGTGTTGGAATTGATAACCCTCCGGTGCCAAAAACAGACACACAAGGGACAAAATCTTGACCAGGCAATTTTCCCTTGATCGAGAGGGTGCAAGCATGTGCTCACTCCAGCTAAGCAAACACGCAAGCACAAAATGGCTGACAGTGGCTCCTCCTCGTATCCCTGACGCAGTCGTACCTGCCCCTCACCTGGGATTTGTCCAGGTCAAAGGTTCACAGTCTTTCCCAATTGGCTAGAAGGCTTGGGGGATAGGTTAGGGTGTGCAGTTTGGCAGGCAATGGAGTTGTACAGGAATCCGAAAGAAGAAGCAAGGACCCTTTAAACATGCAAGTCACCTGAGATGGCGACCTGAGGAATTTTTAAGTAATCTAAGCGGGTAACAAATACTCTGATAGAAAAGATCATTTTTCTTATGGGGGAGCAGGGTGGAGGTTTAGGCCCCGAGGGTGGAGGTGGCCTCCATTGTCCATCTGCCCACCAGAGGCAGGGCAGATGGAGTTACCTCATGAGTCCGAGATAAAGGAGAAGAAGCAGATGTGGCGTGTGGATAGTCGCCACCGTACCAGCTTGAGGGGCTGTGACACATCACACCTGTCACACACCTCACCCAGAGACAGACTTCACTTCCTTGTTTTACTGGTGACAAAAAATCAAGCACCAGATGCCTCCCCCACCGCACAGCCACTACAAGTTGCCCTGAGGACTGAGAGTGCTTTGAGCAGGAAGGATGGGCAAGGTGGAGAGCCCCTACTCAAGTTCAGGGGCCTCCCGGCAGGGCAGGAAAGGCTGGGACCTCCCAAGGCTGTGTGGTCAGGGCTGTGTGCGCTGGCACAGGCAGTGTCTTTCTGGGAAGGATGTCTGTGATTTGTCATGCCCTCACATGGTTCTGACCAGAACTTGAAGAAAACCACTGCAAACCACAAGAGACTCTGTGCCCAAGATCTGAGACACATCTGTGGGTTGGTTCTTCTGATTTGAAAAGCAGTCAGTACTTCTGTGGAAAGAGAAAAGATAAAAGGAAGGATAAATGAAAATGCAGAAGGCACAATTGTTATTCCCGTCTCCTCCATGTGGAGATGGCTGCCTGGAGTGGGGTCAGACAGAAACAGAAAAGGGTGAGGACCAGCCTGCTGCAAGGTATCAGGCAGTGGCAAGTGTAGAGAGGGTGAGGGGTGGTAGAGGCCTCACCAGGCAGTGCCCCAGGCAGCCTATAGGGGGAGTGCCTGGGCCTGGCAGAGTTCAGAGAGCCCTGCAGCCAGATAAGAGGGGAAGGACCAGTGCGAAGGCCCTGGGGCAGGAGTTCAGGACCTGCTGAGATGAAGGAGGCTGTGTGTGTGGCTCCAAAGCCAACATTCACAGAGCAAGCTCCATGCAGGGTGGAAAGCACCACCAGCCGGTAGACTCCGTGAGCCCAGCAATCACATGTGTGTCATCTGTGCACTCAGGTGACCGCTTAATCCCCAGGGACCAAAACATGCAGCCTCAGGATGAGAGGAAAGGAGGATACTCGTTGTGGAAGACTTGGAAAACAGAGTGAAACAGGACAGAGGTGTCCACTGTGCAGGTCAGGCTGCAGCCAGAGGGGCAGGAGGAGAAATCGTTGTCCAGAGATACAGGTGAGGAGAGCCACCAGGTGAGGATCTACCTTCCTTCTGTGTCTCAGCAGCTGGTGTGTAGCTTCCCCCTGACCTCTGATCCGCTGTGAAATGTGACCATCACATGACTTAAGAGGAAAGTGTTGTCATTGCTCCATGGCAGCTCTGATGAGTAGAGAGCTGGTCTGCACAAAGACCAGAGGCCTGGGGCCCTGTCTGCTGCTGGCTCTCCCACATCTGTGGGACTGGGGGAAGGGCATGGGGAGGGCTTTCCTGCCTTCCAGCAGCTGATCTGTTTTCACTCAGGGTGTATGAGGTCATTATCTAGCAGCATGGCACAGGACAGAGCTTTTCCAGGCTCCTGAGTGATGAAAGACACTCTCCTGATGAGGACAGGTTGGAATGAAGGCTGCCACAGCCACAGCAAACTACGATTCTAGTCACATACAATGAGCCACACAGAAAGTATCCAGTACTCTGAACACAGAAAAAGCATTCTGCCAGTCTAAAAGTGGGAGCTTGACTTCAGGATAATTTCTGTGATTGAAATAAGAGTTTATTCCTTTCCCTCCAAGGTAAGGATAAGTGGGTGCACAGAACCCCAGCACTAGGACTGCACAGAGTATTAAGCAAGACACAGCCATGTGTGGGCTCAGTGTGAAGATGCTGCACACAGCTCAGTTTCCCTGACAGCTAATGCCAGAAAAAAACCAAAACCCCCAAATAGCTAATGTTGGAAGTTACTCCTGAAAGGACACAAGTTAGACCCCAAAGGAATCATCAGGCTTCATCTAAAGTGTGGGTCTCCAGCTGTCTTCAAGCCCAGGTTCCAACTAGCAGCACAGAGCCAACAGCAAAAGCAACCAGAGAGGGCTGTGCAACGGCTGCTTCACACTCTGCCTGTTCTTCCTGCCTGCCAGCCTTCAGCATTTGCTGGCGGTTGAAGAGCATGGCATTTATCAAGCATTGTAATTCCCTCACAGTGCTGGGGGGAGGTCTCAATGCTCCCAGGAGCTCGACCTCGTCCACTGGTGTGGTTGACAGGCAGGCCCAGGGCCAGCATCAGCAGGCCTGGAGATCTGCCCATTAGGAGGGCTCCATGCACTCTGAGTACTCACAAACAACAGGAGCTAAGGCTTCATCATGGCCCCTCCATCAAATCCAGAACTTTCCCTGGGTCCATGTGTTCATGTCACACAGAAAAAGACAAAAGCCCAAATTTCAGACCAAGTATTTCTCTCTGCATGCCACCTTTCCTCTGGTGAAATTGAAGACAACGCCTGGGAAGAAGAATGCTCTCCACAGTGTGTGAACTCAGCTGGGTCCTGTTCCTGGCTGCCTCTGTCTGTGTTGGGATCAGATGCACAGGTTCTGGCATATTGGTATTCTCAGAGGCCTGGGTAGTCCTGCAGGTGGAGAGGACTGTGGTCACCACAGTAGGGCTGGTCCTAGAGATGAGCTGGCTCATGTGGACCTGCAACCTGAGCTACAGTAGCAGGCTACGACTCTTGTTTGAGGTTCAGAAAGGATGGCCTGAGAGCAGGAGCTCTTGGTACCACCTGGCAGGGGCTGGAGACAGTACTGTCTGCTAAGAGTTCCCATCATGGCCCCCTCCATGGCTGCTTCCAGGCAGCTGCTCCAGCTTGCTGAGCAACCTCTGAGCTGCCCCATTCTTATGTGTCACAGCACCTTCCCAGTCATGTAGATGGGCAGAAAGTTCTGTAAGAGCCAGAGGCAGAGGGAGAAGCCCTATGCTGACACATATGTGCTCATTCAGGCCCCTGAGTGACTGGTGCTGTGGCATCCATGCATGTGTGTGAATGCGTGTCTGTATATTTGTGTGTCTGCCTATCTGTTGCCCATCTGCCTATCTGTTGCCTATCTACCTATCTCATCTGTCCTGCCTCTTATCTATCATGCATCTGTCTATCTACCTGTCTATGCAACTATCCAAATCATCTTATTATCTATCCACCACCATCCATCCATCCTCTATCACCTCTCAACCATTCATCTATCATCTATCACCTCTATCATCTATCTCTATCACCTAACCATTTATCTATCATTGACCCCTCTACCACCTAACTATCATCTATCACTTCTATCTACTTGTCATCTGTCCATCTATCATCCATCCATCATCTAACACCTCTTTTTATCATCTGTCATCCATTCATCTATCAATCATCTATCACATCTGTCATCTATCTCTACATCTATCCATTTATCTGTCAATCCATCTATCACTTATGTATCTATTGTTTCCATCTATCCCCCTTCCTTCTCTCCCTTCATCTATGTCGCCTGGGCTGGATGCTGAAGATTTGCTACTAAACACATGGGAATCAGCAAAACATGGGCTGAGATGCCTGTGTCCTCTCCCACTAGCACCACCAAATGGTGAGGGTTACAACCAAAGGGGCTACTAGAAAAAGCTACATAAAAGGGTTGTTTCTAAACAGCAGAAATCCCTGTACTCTTGTGTAGTCCTGGCCTTGAACCATCAGATGCAGGGTGAGGTGCCATGGTTGGGCATTTCTATCCTTTTTTGCTTGCTACCGGAGACTGTTTACTGTGAGGCAACCCCAGCCACGCCAGCATTTAGGTGTGATCATTTATTCCCAAACTCATGAGTCAGCCAGGGAGCTGTACATGGGAATGCTGAACAGGTGAGTGAGCTCGTGCCACTGGAACAGAGGCCAGCCTAACACCGAGCCCAGGAGTGCTGTCAAAGGACAGTTGAAAGGAGCAAGGCTTGGCCATCCAGCCCATGCTCCATCCTGGAGCCTCACTGGGTAACTGTCTTCCTTCCCAGTGGCACTTTGGGCTTTGGTAAAATCCCCATAGCTGATGATGGTGGCACAGTAGGCTGGTCCCCAACATCCTGAACTTCTCTCTCCTGTCCAGAAAGCTAACCCATGTTTCCCAGGCCTAGCTCCTGCCCAGCTAATCCTTCTCAGAGGTGCTAACCTCAGAGCTGAGTCAGGGAGACCAGGGGCTGGAGCACCCGAGACTACAGCAGAGACCAGTGCTGTGTTCTGAGAGCTGCAGTAGCATCGTGCAACTGGGAGCTGGAAAGGGGCACCGCACCTCCCGTGCACGCGCCACACTACAGGAGCTGCGGCAACTTGGACAACAGCTCACCCTGTGGCCTCGGTGTCACTTCTAGAATCTGAGCCTCAAATCTTACTCGTTGCCTCTCCCAACGATTATGGAAACCATTTAAAACCCTAAACAAACCTCTGCTTACTCTGAAGGACTGGTGTCTTCTCTGCTACTCTGTGCAGATCAACAGACACATAGGATGGTGTGGAGACTGGAGGCAAACTGGGTAAGTTGCTAGATTAAAGCAAAACATAAAAACAAAGGAAAATTCATGGTTTTCAACCTTCTCAGTCTCAGCAATTCTCACTGACCCCAATACTTACCCCTTGGAGACCCAGAGGGTGCCGCCTACACTTTAAACTATGCTAAAAGTGCAAGGCATATAAAGCTGGGTATGTGTGTTTGAAAAGGAAATGTCCTCAGAGTTGGGTATGTGCCTGTGATCTCAGCAGAAGAAGAATTGAGAGTTCCAGGCCAGCCTGGGAGACATAGTAAGGCTCTCTCTCTCTCTCAAAAAAAAAACCCAAAACAAAACAAAAAAAACCTGGGTGGGGGTGGGGGTAAGAAATATATGTGGGAACCAGGAGGGTCTAGAAACTGGTGGGCAAGGAGAAAACAACCTGGCCCCTGGTGTCAGTCCATGGTGATCTGCAGATTCCCAAGAGAAATTCGTATTCCCTGTGGGCTGCACTCAGGTTGGGAACATGTTCTGAATGGCTGCTGTCTTCATGAATCTGGCCAGTTCTCATTTTACCCAGCTAATCCCCACACAAGCCCTGTGTCCAGTCCCTAGAAGCTGTGACCATGATGGATGTTGTTAATAAGCTGGCCTTCACACAGGGAGGTTAGATTAGACCAGACAGGTGGGACCAGAGTAATAATGTGGGCTCCTAAAAGCGAAAGAAGGAGGCAGAAGAGAACGGAGGGAAATGCCTTTAGAGAAGAGAGGTGCAGAGAAATGCCACCTTCTGGCTCTGGAGAAGGGGCTGGGTCCAGCTGTGGAGGTGGGCAGCCTTAGAAACTAGAAAGAGAAGGAAGAATTCTCCACAGCTCCATACACAGCCTGTATGGAGTCAGATAAAGGACCCAGCTCTCTTAGCCTTCTGTTAAGAGCAGAGCACAGTTAAATACTGTTAAAGCACTGTTGATGCTAGTGGTAGACATTTATTGTAAGTAGCCTCCCCTCTTTTAGGTGTTGCTGGGGCTTGAACTCAGGGCTTCACACTTGCTAGGCAGGTGCTCTATTGCTTGAGCTACACCTCCAGCCTTTTTTTTGCTCTGGGGTTTTTGGAGACAGGGTCTTGCTTTTTGCCCAGACCAGCCTAGACCTATTTACGTTTCCTGCCATAGCTGGGATGACATACACACACTACCATGCCCAGCTTTTTTTTATTGAGATGGGGTCTCACAAACGTTTTTACCCAGGCTGGCCTCAAACCACAATCTTCCCAATCTCAGTTTCCCAAAAAACTATGATTACAGATGTGAGCCACCAGTACCTGGCTTGTAAGTACCTACCCCTTTAATATTATTTTTCCTTTAAATAAGCTAAGATGTTGGGGGTGATTTAACTCCCTAATTGACAGTTGTTTACACCCTTCCTTGGTGCCCCAGCTGTCTTGAGCAGAGACTTATCAGTCTCATAGCAGCCATGCTGCTTTGAACACTCCATGGACACCTTGAGGAAACTGAACTACAACTGCAGCTGCCTGCTGGTGAAGCACAACTACACCAGTCACCACTGTTTCAAACAGGCTGTTATGAAAGTTTTTGCCATTGCAGGCCTTGGCAAATTCTAACAGCCATTTTCACATAGGCCAGAGGGGAAGCACACCCCCTGGTGGCCCAGGAGAAGGCCTGTGATTGGCACAAACATGATCCTTTATTTGCATGAAAGAATTTTGCATTTGTGCAAACACCCTTGCCACACCCCTTTCTGGCTCACTTGGCAGAGGGACACCCCCTCCTGTGCTGTCCCCTGGTGTTGCAATATGAGGCCCAATAAAAGGCTTCACTTGAGTTGTCTTTTCTTGCCTTCATTTGATCTTTATTGTAAGTAGAGTGGGTTGAGATGGTGACATGAAAAGAAGATGGTGGAAGCAGTAGCAGAACCATTGCAACAGCAAAGACAGCAGCAGCAGTCGCAGAGGCAGCAGTTACAGCAGCAGGAGCAACAAGAGAGCAGCTGAAGAGTTCCAGAGAGTAGCAGCAACAGAAACAGCAGGGAGCAGACGGTGGAGACAAAGAGGGACAACAGAAGTAGAGAGAGAGCCGAGAGCTACACTGAAGATAAAAGACTGTGAAGAGCCAGAAATGAGAAACCGTGGGTCCTAGTCACTGGAAGAGTTCCAGGAAGCTACTAAGCCCTAAGAGCCAAGGGTCCTGACACCCTAGGCAGAAGAGCTTTTGACACTAGTCACTATCAAAAACTGAGGATGTTGACACTGCAGGCCCAAGAGTTGTAACTCTAGTTGCTGTCGGTGCTAAGGTCCCAACATCAGCAAGGCCATTCCAGAGCTGTAACACTGGCAGCCCCTGAGTGTGCTGCTGCTGCTGCTGCCCTGCCAGGTGCTGAGGTCACTGGGGGTTAACACCCCGAGCAAAAGGCCTGCAGTCTGAGAATCTAGAGGCATAAGCCTCTGGCTGCTAAAGCCTAGAGCAGCTCTCAGGGCTCGTGAGCCCCTGGGTCCGCCAGTTCAGCTTCTAGGTCTTCAGAACTGAAAGGCCTGGGACTGCCAACACTAGAAGAGCTTGTCCTCCGCTCCTCACGATTTCTGTCTGGGTGGACAGCAGGACCCAAAGAGCATCTGCTGCAAGAAAACATACTGTAATCAAAATGCCCTTTTGATCGTTTTGATTGGATCCACTAGTTACATTGCTCAGACCAAAGACACTACCTCAAACATGACCAAGGACATTATGAGTGGGTTTATGCCCTCTCACACTGTTGTCACAACTAAGCACGCATCCCGATGAGCAGTCCTGGGGACAGGGACAGAGGCCTTAGCCCTGCAGATACTGTCTGTGCCTCTTCTCACAAAGAAGGGTCAGAAAGCTGGGTTTGTGACCCAGAAGAGAGCAGGGCTGTTATTCATGGCACTTGATTGAGCAACTGCAGCTCTGATGTTTCAATGAACAGACAAGCACAAGCTGAGGGAGGAAGGGAAGGAGTTGGCTGACAGCAAAAACCTTTCCATGGATTTGGGCTTTAGTGGACAGGTCAGGAGAGCACAAACAGGTCAGTGTAACACCGGCAGGCGGGGCTGGCATCTCAGAAGCAGATCCTAGAAGCGGTCATGGGTACACTTGGAGAAATGTTACACCCCAACATTGAGTGAAAAAAGCATGGCTTTGTGTTCAAAGAATTTAGACAAACTAGACCTGGCTGCAAAGAAGTTTGGGAATGTTTTCCGGTAAGATTTCTAATTTTAAAAAAAGCTATCTTAGAGTTTATGAAATACGAAATGGTTCTGTTAGTTAACTATTAACCCTGTAAAAGGGGTTTCACCTTTTATGTATTATAGGAGTTCTGTTCATTCTTTGTCAAAAGCAGGGTCATTTTTTCCAGTCTGCTTTATTTCTTTAAGCATAGTGAGCGCCATTGTTTGATATTACAGTCATATTCCTTCTGTTTATTTCTGTTGTTGTTGTTTTGCACATGTTGCCCTGTTTCCTTGTGTTTTTGGTTGTTTTTTTATTACTTTACAAGGACTTTCATGAAAATATTTGTGGCTCTATGTTGAGGAAACATTCATCCATGAGAGAGTTGTGGTTGGTTCCCCAGGTACCTGGGCCCTGCCTGGCAGGGGTGACTTTACAACAAGCGTGTAGATCCAGGTTTCCCAACCTCCCAGGTGATGTAGGCCATGAAGCAGGACCTTGAGGGAGTCAGCTAGTGACCACAACTTCTTGAGGCCATTGTTGATTCTTTTTCTTTTTTCCTTACTCAGCTCACACCAAGATGCCTGCCTAAATCTTGGAAAGACAGAATGTAGGGGTAGCTTTGTGTCAGAATCCCCTTCACCCTGCAGTCACAGCCTCAGAGTCCAACACAGGTGCAAGGTGCCCTCTTGGCTCAGCACTGGCCTTGACATCTGTCCCTCGTCTGTCTGAGCTTCCCAGAGGTCCTTGAACAGAGCAGCCTGGGCTCTCCTCCTTACCATAGGCGTCAGCCTGAAAGTTCCTCACTATTTTGTCAGCTGTTTGATTTTGTGAAGGACACATTTCAAATGTGTCCTTACCTGTGTGTGTGTCCGGGGTGGGGGTTCTAATAACTTGGCTAAAATTTCCTTTAAAAGAATCTCTACTTAATCATGATTTTATCGGTTTTCTACTTTGCAGTGCTTAGTTCATAGGCCACCAGGCCTTGTCCGTGTGGACAAGAATCGAAGGTAGGGACAGATCTCTACAGAGAGGAGCCAAGTGCAGAACTATCACCCAGAATGGCGTCGAGAAAGAGAGGGCTCAGTGGCCAAGGCCATCTGTCCTCTAGAGGCCATCTTCACTGATGTCACATGCTCTTGCAGCCTGTGACTTTGGATCTATAATATTTAGTGTCAGTTACAGTCCTGTGTCACAATACCAGGGAAAATTTGAGATCACTGGGTGAATGCCCTAAGTGACTCACACAAACCTGCCTAGTGCACATGGCTCACTGGACATGGTATCAGGAGACACAGTGAACAGGAGACATGTGAGGCTGCTGTAGGCCTCACACAGCAGACTGTCTTACAATGATATTCATTGTCCTAAGTGGGAAGAGCACACTCTAAAAAACCGATTGAAATTACAGGTGTGGTGGTTCATACCTATAATCCCAGCTACTCAAGAAGCTGAGATGGAGGAGATTGAGGTTCAAGTCCATCCTGGACAAAAAGTTCAAGAGACTCCATCTCAACCAGTGAAAGGCTGGGGTGTGGTGGTACACATCTGTAATTCCAGCTATGCAGAAAACATAAATAGGATGATTTCAGTCCAGGCCTGCCTGGGAATAAATGCAAGACCTCACTCAAAAAATAATAAAACAAAAAGAGCTGGAGGCATGGCTTAAGTGGGAGAACACTGGTCAGAGAACCTGTCTAGCAAATACAAGGCCCTAGGTTCAAATCCCAGTATCACCAAAAATCCAATAAGTAGTAAATACATAAATCAGTAACAGCCAGCTGTCACCATTGTCAAGTGTTGGGTGTGGGGTATCATTGTACGTGAACACTTTCACACCTCTGCCCACACAGTAGTTTTGCTCACACCAGCATCATGATCACAAGTGTGACACACATGGCTATGCTGTTACCTCAGCCCTGTTGATAGTCCACAAGTCCACAGCTGCATCGTACTTCTGTGAGGTCATCGTGTACACAGTCTGTGGTTGACTGAATTGTCATTGTGTGGCAGGTGGCTGTCCATCACTTTGGTGCCAATTACACAAGTTGTCATAGGCCCCTTGGCCATGTTACCAATTGGGAGAGTGGGACTGTGTATTGTTTTCCCTTTGTGTTTGTGTTTGTGTTTCAAAGTCAAAGAGTGTCACACCGTCCTTAGATGAATCCTTTGGTTGGCTCACAGTATCTACAAAGAAGTTTAGCAGATGCAGGGTGATGCGGGAACCCCATTCCAGAAATATTCCCGCATTGCTAAATATGCTTCAAAAGACATGCATGAAAATGCCTGGCAGTTCCCCACAGCTGGGTGAGGCATGTCTCGACAAACTGCCCTCCTCACTCTGCTGTCCAAGGGATCCAGCTGACCTTTAGTCCTTGAAAATACAGCTTTCTATTGTTCACCCTTCCCTTTCACTGTCATAGTGATCATGGTGATTGTCACCAAAATCCAGCCCACCTCTGAGATCCCCCAGCACTCAGCCCTTCCTCCAGCTGCTCCCCTGTGGCTGGGAGGAGCCAAGCTGTGGGTGAAAGCTTTAGAGGGCCAAGGGAAGGGGCCTTCACTTCCCTTTGTTCCAGGGGCTCTGGTGGGAGGAAGGCGCTAAGAGCAAGAGGCCATTGAGAATGCATGAGGTCACCACCGTCTGCTGTTCAGGGAGGTCTCCCTTATGCAGACAAATGAGATTTCTCCTCTGGGCTTCCAGGACCCAGGCAGCACACGTGTTTCCCAGACAGACAGTGTATGAAAGACTGGGAGGCAGGCTGACTCTGCACCAGGTTCCCAGGCCATGGGAGGGGCTACTAAACTGGGGTGGTTTTAGGAAAAACTAATTTAACAATCTAGAAACAGCTTCTTATCTCTACCAAGCAGGCAATTGACTCAGTTCTCTCAGTCTGACTTCTGCTCAGGAAGCCTGCTGTAAAAAGGCTCTTTCAGTTGCATTTCACTCTTAAAAATCAAAATGAGAAAAAAATGTAATTCTCCTGATATATTTTATGTACTAATGGAACAAAATTTTCTGAAAATTTTACTTGAAAGGAAATGAGGCTGATGGGAAATAGGTGTTTTACAAATGCAAAAGAAGTAAGTGCCACTGATGGGTAAATGGATAAACCCCTATGGTCCTCACACAATGGAGTATTACTCAGCCTGGAAAGGGGAGAAAATCCTGTTACATGCTACAACATGGATGAACCTCGAGGGACAGACATTATGCTAAGGAGGAAGGCAGTCAGAAGAAGACAAGCACTGTATGACTGCACTTGGAGTAACCAAATTCACAGAGACACAAAGTAGAAAGTGGTTTCTCAGGGGCTAGGGATGGGATGGAGGAGCTGTCTAATGGGAACAGAGTTTCAATTTGGGAAGATAGAAAGTTCTGGACATGGACGGTGGTCACAAACAATGTGAATGTACCTCATCCCACAAAACTGGACACTTAAAAACAGTTAAGTGGAGAATTTTAAGTGGGGTGTATTTTGCCTCAGTTTAAAAAACTGTAGAAGATATCTGTAGCTATAATAAAATATCCTGAAGCATGGAAAATGTTTGAGACATGCATTTGGTTTGGGGACATTGAAATGTAGTGATCCTTATTTAAATTGACAAAATGAAGAGATTTTTTTCCTTCCGAATGATTAAGAAGTAACACCTCCGGGTCTAGAGTCGGCCCCCAAGGACCCTTGAGACTGGAAGGGTGCAGGCACATAGCAGGAAGCTGTGTGACCTGCAGGACGCAACTCTGAGCCCAAGACCCAAGGCTAAGGCACTGTGCTTGTGTTGGTGCACTAGGACAGAGCAGGTCAGGACAGGCACTTCCTTCAGTCAAGCCTAGCTATATTCTGGGACCTACAGGCCAAGCAAGAACTCGAGGGTAGTGCAGAGGCTTCAAACATCGTGTGTTCCAGGGCCCAGCACCCTGGCTCAGTTTTTTTCCATCTCACATCACCAAGTCTGACCTTCAGAAAATAGCCTCAGAAAGCCAGAGCTGCGGGACTAGGGAGCCTGAGAACGAGAGATGGAGCCATGGAAGAGCAGCAGTGTGTGCCTCCTGGCCTCGCAGGCTGGGATCTGCTCTTTGGCTCCTTCTGGGAAACAGCTGGAGTGTCCTTCTGCTCAGTTATGATTCTAGTCACAGCAGTGCACTGGTGAGGGGCCATTACGAAATCTAGCATATAGATGTACTGATGAGACATAGAACTGTTCATATATGTACTGCATGATATATAACCAACTTTTTCCATTATAAAAATAAAAATAGCATGTGGAAATATAAAAATATTCACTATTCCAAGCCAAGGTTAATTGTTGGATTGCTTTAAGTTTTCTTTTCTTTCTTTAAAAAAATTATTCTCACATTTGCTTTTGTTTGTCTTACTAGCTTACTCACCTCCAAGAAGGGAGGCAGTAAAATTTAAAAAAAAAAACCAAAAACCTTCATATTTGTCCAGAATAGGACTATGTATGGTGGAGAATGACACTGACACGTAGAAAGAGACCACAAGTGTCGTTCCAGCCTCCTTCTCCTCCCCTTCACAGATGCACACACTGTGGATAGGGGACCAGCACGATGCTCCATGCAGACCTGAGAAGGCTCCCACCCTGAACCCACTCACATTGGGCTGTGCCCTGTTCCCACATCGCTGCCCCTCCAAGCTGACACATGTGGCCACACTGTCCCAAGTCTGTCTTACCCTAACCCAACCGGCACACTGGGCAGAGGGAAGCTGGGGGAGAGGAAAGCTGGAGGCGAGGGCGTAATTGGCTTGGGAAGACACCTACCAGCAGGTGAGCCAGAGATTCTAGGATGATGCCAGCCGAACTCCTCTGGTTTTTGGTGGTCACAGCTGGTGGTATGAGGGCCTCCTCTGTATCCAGTAGGGAAGGCCAGCATTCACAGAGTGGATCCCAGGGGCCGGCCCAGGCTCTGATCTCAGTGTTTTCTTCACTGGTCACAGGTGTTGTCTCCAGCCTGCTTGCATCACAGGTGAGGCACCCAAGGCACAGAGGGTGACATCATTTTTCTCACCACACCGCACCTCATTGTCCACCCAGTCAAGGTCCTAGAGGCCTGGGGCCTTCAGCCTGAGCAGCTCTGGAACAGAGGGACTGAGGGAGGCTGTGCTCCAGCCTGCAGCCACACAGTCTGGCTGGCAGAGGTCAGGGAAACATTAGGACAGAGACCTGGAGAGGCCATGTCTGGTCATCAGGCCAGGACACTGTCTATACAGCAAAGATTGTTACTGCACAGCGACAGTGTGCGGGAAGAGGCGAAGATCCTGTGGGTGGCTCTCTTTTCTCTCCCCATTTGACACCTCCCTGGGTCTTTGGCATCCTTGGATAGGAGTGAAGGGAGAAGGGCTATAGAGCAAATAAGTGACCTGATGTCTCGACACCCCAAAGAGACTGTGTCGGTGGACAGCAGGGCACATGAGAGATGAGCAGGGCTGGGACAGGCAGGGCTGGCTCAAGTCACAGAGACTTTCCTCTCAGTTGATGCCACGGGCCAAGTTAGAGCTCAGGACAGGGAAGATTGTGGGTGTCAGGAAGAGCGAGGTTTGGGCTGAGCAAGTCCCAGAAGTGGAGGTCACTTCTCTCCCCTAGAGTGACTTTTTCTACTATTAAAAAAAATGCTTATGTGCCAGATACGGAATTCAGGAATCCCTGCTGGTGACTGGAGCAATCCTCTCTCTAATTTCACCCCACTTCCCATTCCTTCAAGTACCAGCCATTTGTTCTCCAAGCATATTTCTTTGCAAACTGCTTTCATCGTGTGGAACTCGGTATCTCACCAAAAAGGAATGTGGGTCTGTCCAGTTCAGGTCTTCCAAATGAGACAGAAGGAGGTGTATGAGCTGAAGTCCAAGAGCTGAAGCAAACCTCCTGTGGCCCTGGGTGAGTTCTCCAAGCTACTGATCTCAGCTTCAGACTACACAGTGCACTGTAAGAAAGAAAAGAAAATGAAGAGGTGTACCCAACCCTGAGCAGCTGCCTTCCCAGGGGGAGGAGCCATGCTTGCTCTATGCATTTGGATCCTGGAGGGTTAGAGAGAAAAGAGAGGAGGTGCCACTCATCCAGAGTAGACATGTCCTCTCTTGCAGCTGTTTACAGTGAACAGATTTGCCTCTGTGGACTCTCAGGGCATAGGGTGTGACCAGTAGAGGGAAGTAGCACTGCTGGCCTTGACCTCACATCAGAAGTTAGGCATTTGTATTTGTAAATAACGTGATTCACACTGTCATTGTGGTGTGGGGAGTGGTAGAAACTATGGACTTGTTGAATGTGAAAATTTAAGGCACACCATATTTTCAGTGACCCTGCCTCAGATGGAGTGTGTGTATGCATGTTCCTATTCCTGGTAACAGTCTAGGTTTATACATGTATATTTCCATGAGCGTCAAAGCATGGCAATTGCAGGTGGGCATGGTGGTTCACAGCTATAATCTCAGCTGCCCTGGAGGTAGAGTGGTGATTTCAAGGCCAGCCTAGACAAAGGTACTGAGACCCTGCTTCAAAAAATAAAAAGGCGAAGGCATGGGGCTCAAGTGGTGAGTGCCTGCCTAGCAAATTCAAGTCCCCTAATCACAAAAAAAAAAAAAAATTTTTTTCTTAAATGTAGGGGCTGGTGTTATAGTTCAAGTGACAGAGCACTTGCCTAGTGTGCACAAGACTCTGGGTTCAATCCCTAGTATTAAATAAATAAATAAGCAATTGTGTGAGACTTTCCTTCTTTGATAATATAGGAGAACTAGAAGACAGAGAGATGCATGGAGACTCCAGGACCACAGGAGCCTAGTGTGAGGTTTGTGTACCAGCCAGTGCTGGCCTCCCTCTCCATAAAAGTCTGCTGAACACCACCACCACCAACAGGTGTTGGCGAGGATGCGGGGAAAAAGGAACCCTCTTACACCGATGGTGGGAATGTAAACTAGTACAACCACTCTGGAAAAAAATTTGGAGGCTACTTAAAAAGCTAAACATTGATCTACCATTTGATCCAGCAATACCACTCCTGGGGATATACCCAAAAGACTGTGACACAGGTTACTCCAGAGGCACCTGCACACCCATGTTTATTGTGGCACTATTCACAATAGCCAAGTTATGGAAACAGCCAAGATGCCCCAGCACTGACAAATGGATTAAGAAAATGTGGTATCTATACACAATGGAATTTTATGCAGCCATGAAGAAGAACGAAATGTTATCATTCGCTGGTAAATGGATGGAATTGGAGAACATCATTCTGAGTGAGGTTAGCCTGGCCCAAAAGACCAAAAATCGTATGTTCTCCCTCATATGTGGACATTAGATCAAGGGCAAACACAACAAGGGGATTGGACTTTGAGCACATGATAAAAGCGAGAGCACACAAGGGAGGGGTGAGGATAGGTAAGACACCTAAAAAATTAGCTAGCATTTTCTGCCCTTAACGCAGAGAAACTAAAGCAGATACCTTAAAAGCAACTGAGGCCAATAGGAAAAGGAGACCAGGAACTAGAGAAAAGGTGAGATCAAAAAGAATTAACCTAGAAGGTAACACACACGCACAGGAAATCAATGTGAGTCAACTCCCTGTATAGCTATCCTTATCTCAACCAGCAAAAACCCTTGTTCCTTCCTATTATGGCTTATACTCTCTCTTCAACAAAATTAGAGATAAGGGCAAAATAGTTTCTGCCGGGTAGCGAGGGGATGGGGGGAAAGAGAGGGGGTGGAGGGAAAGGGAGGAGGCGGGGGGAAGGGGGGAGAAGTGACCCAAACATTGTATGCACATATGAATAAAAGAAATTTTAAAAAGTGATTAAAAAAAACAAATGTATGTATGTATACATACCCCATATGTATTTGTCAAGTTAATAAAACCCATTTCTAACAAAGTTAAAAAAAAAAAGAAAACCAAAAATACATTATTTCATTGCATACATTAAAATTAAAAATTAAAAATAAATAAAATAAAGTTCTACCCATGTTGATTTTTTATGAATCTAAACATGCTTGGGATCCCTTAAATTTTGTGCAATAAACAATTTTTTGGTACAGGTTAAAAAAAAAGTTTTTCCCATGCTGAACTGCACTTCACTGAGTGCTGAGAAGTTCTGAAGCTAAACAAACCACCCCCCACCCCATAGACACACCCCAGGAGCCCGCTACCAACCCCAGCCTTCATTTTTTTTATTTATTTTATTCATATGTGCATACAATGTTTGTGTCATTTCTCCCCTCTTCCCCCTGCCCCCTCCTTCTCCCCCAATCCCCTTCCTCTCCCCCCCACCCCCTCACTACCTGGCAGAAATTTATTTTGCCCTTATCTCTAATTTTGTTGAAGAGAGAGTATAAGCAATAATAGGAAGGACCAAGGGTTTTTGCTAGTTGAGATAAGGATAGCTATACAAGGAGTTGACTCGCATTGATTTCCTGTAATGTGTGTTACCTTCCAAGTTAATTCTTCTTGAACTAACCTTTTCTTTTTTTTTTATTTTATTATTCATATGTGCATACAGGGCTTGGGTCATTTCTCCCCCCTACCCCACCCCCTCCCTTAGCACCCACTCCACTCCCTCCCTCTCCCCCCACCCCCTCAATACCCAGCAGAAACTATTTTGCCCTTATCTCTAATTTTGTTGAAGAGAGAGTATAAGCCATAATAGGAAGGAACAAGGGTTTTTGCTGGTTGAGATAAGGATAGCTATACAGGGAGTTGACTCACATTGATTTCCTGTGCGTGTGTGTTACCTTCTAGGTTAATTCTTTTTGATCTCACCTTTTCTCTAGTTCCTGGTCTCCTTTTCCTATTGGCCTCAGTTGCTTTTAAGGTATCTTCTTTAGTTTCTCTGCATTAAGGGCAGAAAATGCTAGCTAATTTTTTAGGTGTCTTACCTATCCTCACCCCTCCCTTGTGTGCTCTCGCTTTTATCATGTGCTCATAGTCCAATCCCCTTGTTGTGTTTGCCCTTGATCTAATGTCCACATATGAGGGAGAACATACGATTTTTGGTCTTTTGGGCCAGGCTAACCTCACTCAGAATGATGTTCTCCAATTCCATCCATTTACCAGCGAATGATAACATTTCGTTCTTCTTCATGGCTGCATAAAATTCCATTGTGTATAGATACCACATTTTCTTAATCCATTCGTCAGTGCTGGGGCATCTTGGCTGTTTCCATAACTTGGCTATTGTGAATAGTGCCACAATAAACATGGGTGTGCAGGTGCCTCTGGAGTAACCTGTGTCACAGTCTTTTGGGTATATCCCCAGGAGTGGTATTGCTGGATCAAATGGTAGATCAATGTCTATCTTTTTAAGTAGCCTCCAAATTTTTTTTCAGAGTGGTTGTACTAGTCTACATTCCCACCAGCAGTATAAGAGGGTTCCTTTTTCCCCACATCCTCGCCAACACCTGTTGTTGGTGGTGTTGCTGATGATGGCTATTCTAACAGGGGTAGGTGGAATCTTAGCGTGGTTTTAATTTGCATTTCCTTTATGGCTAGAGATGATGAGCATTTTTTCATGTGTTTTCTGGCCATTTGAATTTCTTCTTTTGAGAAAGTTCTGTTTAGTTCACGTGCCCATTTCTTTATTGGTTCATTAGTTTTGGGAGAATTTAGTTTTTTAAGTTCCCTGTATGTTCTGGTTATCAGTCCTTTGTCTGATGTATAGTTGGCAAATATTTTCTCCCACTCTGTGGGTTGAACTAACCTTTTCTGTAGTTCTTGGTCCCCTTCTCCTATTGGCCTCTGTTGCTTTAAAGTTTCTGCATTAGTTCCTTTGCATTGAGGACATCAAATGCTATCTTGGTTTTTTTTTTTGTTTTTTTTGGGGGGGGTTTCTTGCCTATCCCCAAACCTCCCTTGTGTGCTCTCACCTCATCATGTGATCAAAGTCCAATCCCCTTGTTGTCTTTGCCCTTGATCTAAAATCCGAATATAGGGAGAACATACGATTTTTGGTCTTCTGGGCCTGGCTAACCTCGCTCAGGATGATGTTCTCCAATTCCATCCATTTACCTGCAAACGATAAGATTTCATTCTTCTTCATCCCAGCCTTCATTTTAAAAAATAAATAAATAAACTTTTGTAGACACATGACAGGAACAGCAAAACATGACCAGCCGTAAGCTTGCAACCCATGCATTTCCACAGTGAACACACCCATGTCACCTACACAGACACATACAGGGAGCAGCATATGCATGCTGGAGTTCTCCCAGCCCCCTGCCCAGAGCCTCTTCCTCCCCAATGTCCACCAGCCTCACTTCTACAGCTTTGGGCAGTTTGCCTACATGTGAATGAAATCAAACAGTGTGCACCCTTCTGTTGCTGTGTGTTCTGTTCCATTCTGTTTATGTGACTTGCCCACACTCACCTACAGCACCTTCACAGCTGCTCAGGATCCATCAATGAACAGAGCACCAGAGGGACATGCAGGTAAGTCCGGGCTTGAGCTACCTACCACAAAAAGCTCTTTGTGTGTATGGGGAGAGAGGAGCAGATAGAGCAGGAGCAAATCGCTGGGCTGCAGGGTGTGTGGTAGGGTAAGTGTGTCTGGCTCCTGGCAATTAAGCATTGTGTTAATGGACACTCCACCAACATGGTAGAATTCCTGCTGCTCTGCATCTAGCTGACTGGTTTTTTCAGTATTTTCACATCCCTGTTCTGGTGGTAGTGAGGTGGAGTCTCACTAGGGTTTTAATTTGAATTTCTCTAATGGTCCATGGGCTTAACCCCTTTCATGTGTTCACTAGCTATTTAGAGCCTCTCATTTGCAAAGTCTTAGCAAGGTCTTCTGCATTTTGTCTACTAGGCTGTCTGTCCTTTTTTACTTGATCTGTTGGAGTTCTTTGTATCTTCTCCACACGAGCCTGTGGCAGACATCTTTTCATTCTTCCAGTGGCAGATTTTGATGAATAGAAGCTATAAATTTTAATACAGCCCCATGTAAGTCTTTCCTTTGTGTCTGTGCTCTGAACCTCTCCCCCTCCACAGGGAGATAGTCAACACTGCTGTATTACATGTGCCTTGTTATTCATCTTCACCCTTGACATGCTAAAATTGCTTTCTGTGCAAAATGAAGGCCAAGATTGTTATTTTTGTGCTGGGCATGGTGGCACCTGTGGTCCCAGCTCTTCCGAAGGCTGAGGTGGGAGGATTGGAGGATTGTTAGAGTCCAGGAGTTCAGGGCCAGTGTGGCCAACATAATGAGACCCTATCTCAAAAAAAAAAAAAAAAAAAAATATATATATATATATATATATATATTGTTTAGATGCCCAATGAACACAACTTTTTTTGCTTAAAAGCTATTCTGATCCATATGTTCTCCTTACATCTTGATATCTTGTGTCTTGATATCACTAGTGAATAATCTGCAAACTTTTCTTCAAATCTCTCTTAGCAGTTCTCAGCTCCATACATTTCTGTATCAGTTATAGAATCAGCTTGTCAGTTTCCACAAGTCCTGCTGGATGCTGATTAACATTTCATTAAATCTGCAGAGACCATTTTGGGAAGAAGCAATAACTCTCAATAGTTCATCTTTGAATCCATGAAGATGGTTTGTTTTCTACTTACTTAGCTTCTCAGTGTCTCTCAGCAATGTCTCATAGACGTCTATCTAAAAGCTTTGCACAGCATTGGATTTATTTCTTGCCATTTGATATAATTGTTTTTAACCTTATTTAATGGTTGTTTGCTGCTACTAGGTAGCAAAAGAATTGACGGCTAGGTAGTCAATAGAATTGACTTTTGTGTCTTAACCTGAGCCCAGAGGCATTGGTAAATCAATAAATTAATTCTAATAGTTTATGTATAGATTCGTTTGGATTTTCTATCTATTATATGTCATTTGGAAATTATAATGGTTTTATTGACTCTATGCTAACTCCTATATATTTCATTTCTGTATTTCTTTATATAGTTCATTTCACTAACTTGGGACTTCTAGTACCATGTTTAGTAGCAATGCAAATAGTGAACATGTTTGTCTTATTCTCAATATCAGAGGGGAAAACAATTTTGCCACTTATTACAATGTTTGCTGTATTTTTAATTGGATAAAGTTCCATTCTATTGCTAGCCTAAGAGTTTCTTTTTAAAAATTAAGAGCAAATATTGCGTTTTACAATATACTTTGCTTCTATTGAGGTGAGAATATGATTTTTCTCCATCAAATTAACTTGATTGATTTTCAAACATGAAATTAATCTTGCAACTTGATCTTGACAGATTGCCTGTTATAGATTGCCAGAGCTAAATTCCATTTGCCAAAATTTTGTACAGGGTCTTTGGATGTTCAAATGACTGTCATTCTCCTTTCTCAGTTAGATGGAGAAGATCACTTCCATCTGTTCGGGGACTGAGCAGGTTTAATGCTGGCTACTGTGCTCATGGGTCAGCATCCTGCTCTGCCTTCCTCACTGCCATGATCTGGGGCCAGAGACATGCCAACTGTCTACACAGAAAACTATAAAGGCAGTCTAAAAACTGCATCAATGGAAGAACATACCATATTCGTGGGTTCAAAGACTAAATATGTAGGGTTATTTCTTCTTCCCCAGTCAGTCTGGGGACTTTTTTGTCTTCCTCCCAAAGAACTAGGAGTACAAAGTGGGTGCCCTCCTCATCAACATATCCTGAGCATCAGTCTTTGTCCCCTGGATCCAGAGTGCACCCAAGCCTCCAGAGTGTCTCAGCCCAGCGCCTGCCCTTGGCTCTGGAGCCACTGCGGTTGATGCAGGTATGTACCTGGGTGTACATTGGATGCTGCGATCCCTGCCCCTGGATTTTTTTGTGGTCTTGTCTGTTCTCACTGCCTTGGCCAATATCCTCTCCTGCAAACACATTCTTGTTTTGTCTTCTATTCTGTCCAGATCTTCTAATTGTTTTTGGTGGAAAAATTGGTCCAAAGAGTGCCAGCCAATACTACACCATCCTTCCAACCTACAGCTCCTTCCTCCACCCTCCACCCTTCACCCAAGGTCTCCATGGGGCAGATTAGTGAGGCCTCTCCAGCACCTGACCTCTTTGCTGCTGGTCACGCAGCAAACACACACGAAGTCCTCCTTTGGGGCCAGGCTTCTGCACTGAGCCCCCACACCAGAATAAAAGTCAAAACGGAGCCATGCCTGCCACAGTTCTACGTCATCAAACAGAAAGTAAGCTGTTATCCGACCTGCCAAGAAACAGGAGAAATGAGAGGTAACAGCCAAATTTTCCAAACAGGCCAGTTCTTGTTGGTAAGACAATGAAGTTCCCTGTGTAATCCTTACATAAAAAGATAACCCAAAGTAACCTGATGCCAGCCATGTTTTCTATTTTTCTGACTCCTGGACAGGACAGCAAGAAAGTATCTGAAATGACCACTCTGCTTGTTGATCTCTATCTTTGCTTTCTTCAGCCCTATTCTGCTATAAAACTTACCTCCCTGCTTGGCCATCAGAACCCTCATTCTACTCTGTGGAATGTTGTGTTGCTGCATTCTAGAATCACAAATTAAGCCTACTAAGATCTTTAAGTTGTTGCAATTCTGTTCTTTGAGGACCCCTTTTCCCTACCTACCCACCACAGAGAAGCATCAGGCCCAGGTCATGCTCCTACTGAAAGACTGTGATGATTCCCAACAGCCTGCAGGATCAGCCTCCTTTTCTAAGCCCTGAACTCAAGGGCCTCAAGAAGATGGTGCCCTCCATCCCAATGCTGCCAACCTCTGTCTCCCTGCCACCAGCTCCCTGCAGCAGCCTCTGCTCTGGTTCCTGGGCTTGCATATGAGAGCCATCACCTGGCACCTGGCAGTAGCCAGCAGGACTCACTTCCACAGAGCAGCCTGCAGGGCAGATCTCACCCCACTGCACAGGCCAGGAGGCACTGTTCAGAGAAGGTACCTATGGGCTGGGTTGGGAGACGTTTGGCCCTGGTATTTACAAGCACACACTGGCTAAGATTCCCTTTAAGATTAACTTGTGCAAAACATTATCCAAACAGCAAAATGCTGCTGGCACTGTAAAAATAATATGATGTAATGTGCTTCCCATTCAATCAAAAACACTTTTTTCTCTGTTGTTTTAAATTATCTATTTTAGCCATGGAGTGATCTGCTCCATTTATGAAGCAGAGCTGGGCTGACAGGAGGCAGTGGGGAAGGCCTGCTTCCTCTATCAATGCACTACTGCCCTAGGTCCTCAGGACAGCCAAACCTAGCCCATTGGACCCAGAGGGCACCAGGGGGCTCAAGGCAGAGAAGCTGGGTGGCTGGGGCGGAACCCAGCTCCTCTTGCATCCCTGAGGGACAAGAGCACAGGTACTCCGAGGCAGCACGGAGAGGAGGGGACAAGAGCACAGGTACTCCGAGGCAGCATGGAGAGGAGGGGACAAGAGCACAGGTACCCCGAGGCAGCACGGAGAGGAGGGGAAGGAGGAAATGTGGCTGCCCTCTGATCCCACTAAGCAGAGATGCCTCTGTGCGTGAACTGTGATAGAGAGGACATAGGGAACTCGGGATCAGTATGCACCCAGACAGGAACTCAGCACTCAACTATGAGCCAGGTGGTGTACCCACATCACACAGTACTTACAGACACTCCAGCTCTCCAAGAACTGTGTCCAGGTAGGAGGCCAAACAGGGCCAGATGCAGCTGGTGTCTGCTAGGATAGCACTGTGCACATGGTGCTCAAATGTTAGTGGTCAGAATCCTTAACCCCACCCAGAGTCAGAAGATAATCCCTGCAGGATATGACCCTTGAATTGAATCTGAAGAGACTGGAAAGGTTGAAAGATGAGCAGTGGAGAGGATGTTGGGGTGGACAGTGTTGCCACAGCTGGGGCTTACACCACAGACATTTGTGACTCACGGTCTAGAGGCTAGAGGTGAAGGTGGAGGAGAGCCCAAAGTGGAAGTGTTGCAGGACTGGCTCCTGCTGAGGCTTCTCTTCTTGCCCTGTTTCCCCCCATGGCCGTCCCTCTGTATGTGTGTGCCCTCGTCTCCTCTTATGAAGACCCATCACTATGTGTCAGGCCTACCCTAGTGACTTCAGGCTAACTCAATGACCCTTTTAGAGACCCTGGTTCAGGCATATTCTAGGGCTCAGGATACATGAATTTTGGTGGACACACTCAGTTCAAAACAATCAGGGTGTGAGTGGCTGATGGCTCCAATGGAGCTGATCAGAAGACACAGGTTGCACAGGTCCCCCTATGCCTCACAGGGTGCAGGGGGACCAGAACTTGCTGTGCATGGTAGCAGCCTGGAGGGCCTCAGAGCTCAAACTCAGCCCACATCTGACCATTGTTCAGACCTAGGGGAGCTTCTGTCCCAGTGGGGTTCATTATAAACATGAAGTGGAAATAATTTTAAAGCAAGTCAGGGTCTGGCGAGTGACAGCTCACAAGACGGGTCTGAGAAGGAGAGTGAAGCTGGCACCAGAGCCAGGGAAAGGCTACAAGGCCCTGTGTGGAGGCAGCAGTTGAAATGCAGACCAGGTGCCAGCACTGCCTGGGACAGGCAGCATGTGGACTTCAGCTGAGATCCCCACAGGTGCTGGGCACCACCCTACTTGAGGCAGCACTGCTCTCATGGTCTGTGGTCACCTCTTCAGAATCGTCATACTAAGTGCAGGCTGCCAGGCCTGGCTCAGCCTTCTCATTCTGAACAGGAATCTTCACATAGAAGTCATCCCGGGTCTCAGCCAAAAAACCGCCTGGAGACCACAAAGGAGAAGTGTGGGTCCTAGTGTCCATGCCTCTGATGGGATTCTGTCCCCAAAGGATAGAGAGGAAGCCCCATCTCACTGTGCCTCCTGCTCTGTGAGTTTCAACGTGATGAGTGGAGAAGTCTCAGGTCCTGCTGGGCAGACAGCGGAGCGCCTGTGCTGATGCTGGCAGAACTGTGAACATCGGTGGCAAAGTGGAGCCTTTACTCATAAAGGCTGGCAGCTCCCCAGGAGCCAGATTGTGGGGATCTGCTGGATGCTGGCCTGCTTGTTTGAAGGGTTGCAAGATCACAAGGGACCATGCTAATGTCTCCTTCCAGAAACTTAATGAGCAAACTATTACAATTGGTCCAGCCTAGGTGGCCACCCACTGGTCTGGTCCTTCAGTTAAGCTGCAATATGATGTCCCCAGATGTCTCTCACACAGCAGCATCCACAGGAATTCATTTGCTCTGAGTCATTGACCTACTTCCTTAGTTCTCGGGGAAATGATTCAGATGGGGTGGAGCCTCGCCTTGAATCAAACAGCCACTTCTGTTCAGTGGGGAAAGAAGGAAGGGAAAGGCAAAACCTCTTCTCAAAAAATAAGGGCTGTCATCCCCTCACACACACACACACACACTGGTACACGTGTGCACACACATGTTGACATGCATGCATGGTGCACATGCAGTCACAACCCTGACCAACGCTTGCTTCTCATGGTAGATTTGCAAGGTCTCTAGCTGAACTCTGCAAGCCTGGAGCTGTTCCTGGCTGCTGGGTGCCTTCATGTCACTTGTGAAGAGTGGTGAAAATTACCCCTAACATGCACATGACCAGGGCAGACTGACATGGGACCCAGGATGCTTGTTCTGTGCCTTCCTGTCTGCTGCCCATTGCAAGTGGATTCACATTTTCCACCTCACGCTCCACATGGTGTCCACTCAGCAATGTGTCAGGAGCAAGTCCAGGACAAATGGCATTTCTTAAACAATGGAAATCTTTGTGTCAGAGCCTCCTCATCCAACACCCCTCCCTAGTTTGTTCCTACTGCTCACCACACCTGCTCCTTCCTGGCCATGAGAGGCCTCTGTGCAGTCTGAAGGACTGTGGTCAACCTCACACCACCCAGCATGGCCAAGAGTGTTCTGAGACAGGCAGCTCCAATGCCCAGAGGAAGCAGCTGTGGACCCTGCATAAGACGTAGCCACCTCCATGCAATCACACCCAACTGAGGCATGGCAGGACATCAGCTAAGACTCCTTACACAAGGAGGACAAAATATTTCTATGATTGAAACTATCTTAACGGCCAGAGGTGGGCTGAGCACTGTTAAAAACCTACGGATGAGTCTAGGTTCTGACCTTCAGCAGACAGACAGATAGATACCAAATGGGAGAAAAGCACACAGAAGTGGCAGCTGCCTCAGTGTTGGGCTGGGGCCACCCCAGTAAACACAGAGCAGAAACTGTCCAAGGCAGAGGGTGTAAGATTTTCCTGGAAAGGGCCAGATAGCCACTATTTTAAGCCCCTTGGTCTTTGTCCCAACTCTGACAGTGCAGCCTGAATGCATCATAGGATGACCAAGATCATGTCCCATAAAACTACCAAAACAGCAGTGGGCTGTTGGCTGCCAGTCCCTGAGCTAGATAGACCATTTGTATGGGCTCTGGGCAGTTCTGAAGGAATCTTGAAAATAAATTGTATTACTAGTCTCTCTGCCTCTCTGTTATTACTAATCTACTAAAATAATATTTTTACAATGATCATATTCTTTCCCTTCTTAAAAAATTATGAAAGAAACACATAGTACTATAAAGTTAATAGAAAAGAGAGATAGGCAGAATAAATAGTCAAAGGTGGCTAGTATCCACCTTGCTCTTCCTTTCTCTGCTTACAAACATCCTCACCATCTGACAACTGCCAGCATGGAGACACTCAGTAAATGGAGAAACAGAAGGTGACCTTGGCCCACAGCGAGAATGGATTCCTCTGGTGTAAGAGAGGCTCGTACCTCTGTACTGGGTGCCCCGGGGCTCTGTTCTAGTCCGGGGCTGCCTTCCTCAGCCTGTGCATGGACCCTTGGGTCCCCGGATGTGGGTGCTATTGTCCACGCAGTAGGAATTCCTCCTGAAGCCACTTCAGAAATGGAGCCTGTCCAGTGCCATCCTCCTAATTCATTCAATCACCAAGAGTCTATGGTACCAGGCACTGTGCCCCTTGGCCAACAAGACAGACTGAGGGGACTTTCATTGTTGTTAGGGAGGTCAGTGATAGGCAGACACACACTGCAAAAATGGTTAATCGTGGATGGTAATGGCTGCAGAGCCAAATGGGAGTCCTTTGGCAGAGAGTCAAGTACAGGAGGGAGCAGCCTTTTCCATGAGGTCAAGGAACCCTCTCTGAGGAGGGAATGATAATCTGCTGGCCTTGAAATATCCAGGCAGAACAAAAAGCAACTGCAAAAGTCCTGTGGCGGGATCAGGTTTGTGTGCTCAGAACAGACAGAAGCCCTGTGTATTGGGAGTGATAGGCTCAGGACAAGATGGGCATCAAAAGGCAGGAAAGGCCTCCACACTGTAGTAAGGAGTCAGGATTTTATCTGTCCAGTCTGAGTTACATTTGCAAGATCAACTGTGGGGATGAGAGGCAAAGCAGGAGATGCTGGGCCAGGGCTCCTCTGGGGGAGGTACCGATGGAGAGGAGAGATGGATCCGAGCCCCTGGAGTGAGAGGAGACAGTAGATGTGAGGGAAGATGGTGCTCACTGCAATGGAAAGATGAGGTCAGCCAGCTGGAAGGCCACAGCGTGGATGCTGGACAGGACAAGATGGAGGTGCCTATGAGCATCTGGGGCCAGTCAGGAGGTCCACAGGAGGACCTGGCCAATCTTGATGAACATCAGCACTGTGGTAGGCTTAGGCCCGCCCTGTCCACAGTGTCCAGGCCTCCTGTCTTCCTGTGTGCTGAGCCTGACCCAGCACTGCTTACTGGCCCAAAATTCTCTGCCAGGAGTACCAGCCCTGCAGCTTTCATTGCCTTCAAAGTCCTCCAGCCACCCCAGGCAGGATGTGACACAGTTACAGACCAGCGAGGGAAGGGACTTACAGCTCCTCTGCAGGGCATCTGGGCCCCATGTGGCTCTTGCAGAGGACACTTTGACACTTTGCTCATCAGCAGCAACACCAAAGTCTTGCTCACTGCATTTGCAAGATCAGCGAGTACTTGGGAGCTCCCTGCCTTCTGCATATGCCTGTGTGTTTCTCCTCCACTCCCACAGCTGTGATGGTACCCAAAAGACCTATAAATCATGGGGTGGCTTCTGTGTGGCTACTCTCCTCCCTTCTGGTGTGAGGCCACTCATGGGACAGCTCAGCGCTGCTCCAGAGCCCACTGCTCAGAAGTTGGAGCTGGGGATGGTGGTGGGGAGGGGACCTGGGCAGGGCAGTTTCCACACAAAGTGTGGGGGTTAGGGGTATGTGCCTGCCAATCGGTTCCCATACGGATCTATGGCAGGACAGCAGGCAGGTCTTTCCTAAACTTCACCGGCCTACGAGAGAAAAACTCACCCCTCCTTATGGCCTCTCTCGCTTGCCCTTTCTCCACACTTGGCCCAGACCCTGAGGTTTATGGGCCACATGGCAGGAAGTCACAACTGCCATGCTGACAGAAACCAGAAAAGAGTCATTTTCTGGAAGCTTGCCCTTGTACAGGCCTGACAAGAGGACGTCACACATCACAAAATTCAAGGAACTCACAAGGACTATGGGAATTGGGTTACTCAATGTCTTCATCATGACTGTGATGTTCCCAGAAGAGGGACAAAGGCAAAATGGGACAGCTTCCTGACTCTTCACCACAGACCAAGGTGCAGAGGTCACTTTCAGACTGCACATACTGTCAGAGCCTCCCAGGCCAGGGCTGTCCAGGCTGTATAGGCTATGGCCCTTGGAGGGGTGAATCTTGTCCCCACCACCCTGTGATGAAAACATGAGGCTTCCCTTGAGGAGAACCTGCTCAGGGATGCTACAACCATATGCACCCCAGCAGGGTTCCCAACTTGGGGCGGGAGTTCTACCTGGTGTGCACACCTGTGTACCTCTGTGTGCATACACATGTGTGCCTGTGTGTACATGCACTGTGCACATATAGTCATTCTGTGCATTCATGTTTGCACATATGTTCATGTGTAAGTGATGGAAAAGTATTAGTTTACTCTGCCTAGTGTCTGAGCCATTCTCAGAATCCTTTGTTGATCAAGGAGGCAGAGGAGGACAAAACTCACACATTGTACCCCAATAGAATTGAGTGTCCAGAAGTAAACCTCAACATTTATAGTCAATTGATTTTCCACAAGGGCACCAAGATAATTGTATGGAGACAAGAGTTAAATTTTCAACAAATAGTGATAGATAATTGGATGTCCACAAATAAAAGAGTAAAATTGGCTCTTTACCTCACACCATACACAAAAAATTAGTTCAAAATTCTCATAGACATAAGGAATTTATACTTCCTTATTGTAGAGATTATTTCATGTATCCTTTCTTAGGTGGAGGGAAAGAAAACCACAGAGATCAAATGATTTTCTTGGGTCACATAGAATATTTGCAATAGAGCTGGAATGTGTAATTTAGCTGGACTCACATATCCAAACCTGGAAAAAAGATTGTCTGATTCATATTAGAAATCAGATCAAGTATAAAGAAAACAGAAATATAGGCCAAAGTGCTCCAATTATATTTCATGGAAATTTGACCACTCTCATTAGGTGTCCAAATTCTGAAGCATTAGTTCCAAAAAACCCCCACCCACTCACTGGCAGAGTGGCTCAAGTGGTAGAGTGCCTGCCTAGCAAGCATGAGGCCCTGCCCAGTACCACCACCAAAAATTTAAAAAAAGGGGGCTCCCCAAAATCTAGACCAAGATTTGAGTTTAAGGAGACTTAAGTGGATGCTGAGGAATGCTAATTAAGAAGTGTTAAATAAATTTTTAATAAAAGAGTTACATAGGCAAATATGTTTAGGAAACTCTTGGTAAAAGAATCAATGGGTTCTTTACAGCAGGACTTCTGCAGTGCTGAAAAGCTCACAGCACTGGTGTCCTCCAAGAATAAGGTAAGACGAGAGATTCTGCACTTATTTGCCTCAGAACATTTTTCACCAAATACCTAGTGAACTGGAGGGGTTGCCAAAATGCTCTTCATATTTTTCCAGTGCATCCAAATAACTGTGGTCCCACCAAGTAATGGAAGAGGGGCAGGACCTACAGATCATCAGATTGAGGAGCTCTGTGCATCTGTTCCCCCACAAAATAACCAGAACCTGGGAAAATAGTCAAAATCAATTTCTTCAAAACTCTGGAAACTAAATGAAGGCTTACAACAATCTGGGGAATATTTACATTACATTTACATAAGGAAAGCATATGAAAGCACCAAGATAATTGAATGGGGAAAACAGTTAAATTTTCAACAAATAGTGATAGACAATTGGATGTCACAAATAAAAGAGTAAAATTGGCTCTTTACCTCACACCATACACAAAAATTAGTTCAAAATTCTCATAGATATAAATACACAAGTTAAAGTAATAAAACTCAGAAAAAAAAAAACAGTGAATCTTTGTGACCTTAAGTTAGCAGCAGTTTCTTCATATAACATCAAAGCACAAACAACAAAAGAAAAAAATTAAATAGTTGGACCTTATCGAAACTAAAAATTTTTATGCTGTAAACAACACTACCAAAAAGGGAAAAAAAATAACACACAGAATGAGGGAAACATTAACAAATTCTATATATGATAAAGGACTTGTATCCAGAACACATAAAGAACTTTTAAAAGACAAGCAATCCAATTAAAAGTGGGCGAAGGATTTCAGTAGACAAGACTCCAAAGAAAATATATGAATGGCCAATAAGCACTTGAAAAGATACTCAGTATCACTAATCATCAGGTGATATCAAAACCACAATGAGATGCAACTTCACCTCCACCAGGGTGGCTATCACCAAAAAGACAAATAGTAACAGTATTGCAATGATGGAGAAATGTGCACTATGTGGCTGGTAGGAATGTAAAATGGCACAACTATGGAAAACACTTTTGAGATCTTCAAAATATTCCACACAGCATCATGCATGGCCCAGCTCTCCACTCTTGGGTATATGTGCAAGAGAAATGAAAACCTATTTCCATGTGGAACTAGTACACAAATGTTCACAGCAGTATTACTCATAATAACCAAAAATGAAGACAATCCAAACAAAAGGCAGTAAATCCATGAAATGGAATACTATTCCTCAATTTAAGAAAAAGAGTGAAGTACTGATACATGGACGAACCTTAAAAACATCATGCTGAAAAAAGAAGCCAGACACAGAGATTTACTTTATATCCATTTACAGGAACGGTCCAGAATAGGCAAACCCGAAAAGACGTAGATCAGTAACAAGTGGTTACCAAGACTTGGAGTGCACCGGAGGGGGTGAGCACTAATGGGATGGGGGTTTTTTTTTGGAGTGATGGCAGCAATTTACTTTAGATTGTGCTGGTGGTGCCACAATTGAATATACCAACCACCACTGACTTTTGCACTGTAAGTGGGTAGATTTCATGGCATGTGAATTATGCCTCAAAAAGCTGTTCAAAAGTAACGGAAAGCTTGGTTCAAACCAGCTGGATTGTTCTTTTATCACACGCAACATGTCTGTCCATGGAGAAGAACCTGTTCCCCTTTGACACACCCTCTAAAATCATCATGAACTTGTGACCAGAGTCATTAAGAAAGCAGCCCAGAGCTTCTAAGAGCACAGACTACAAAACCGCACTTTCCCTGGTATTTCTCACTGGCACTCTGTCTTTGGTTTTTTCTTTTTCCTCTTCCAGCACTCTCTTTTTATTTTCATCTCAAGCATATAACTCTATTAGTTCTCACTGAGTATTTCCATAAGTAAGGCCTGCTGGCTTGCCCCAATGAAAATAATCAGCAGCATTTGTAGGAAGTATGTTTCTTGCATCCCTCAAAAAATTACTATAATGAGCCTTCCAGGAAATATCTACATGTTCCCTCTTTGGCCATTGGACATCTTAACTGCCGACGTTCCTTTGTTCAGTACGCCAGCTCATCTGTGCACCGAGGGGTCAGGTTCTGCAGCACACACACTCCACACAAGTCAATAACAAGTGCTACAATGTTCCAGCCCACGGGCTGAACTGTTGGCATTCTATAGATTGTAAGGCAGCACTGTTACAGGAATCTCGAACAGAGACACAGACACCAAGGCTCTTCAGGAAGCAATATTTATTAGTGTGCTGGCAGCAACTCAGTGGATTCACATCCAAAGCCTGAACCCCGAGAACAAAGGGGTCTCACCTTATATACCCTTGCAAGCAGGTTACAGAAGCAAAAAGCAAGGTTTAACCCATATATGGTTTCATGTAACACTTCCAGTGCTACGTGACCTTCTTCACGTTTAGATTTTTTAAGTTTTATCTCTCTGCTATACCATCCCCTCCCTCCTGCTACATTATCAGAACACAGACTTGCTTGTTTCTTTTTTCTTGGCCCTCCTCCCTGCTACAGCCCAACTTTGTGCTCAAATGCATTTGATCTTAGAAGACATTTCTGCGGCCCCAGCAGAAATGGCACAAATCTCATTTCCTGATTTCTTAAGCTCTTCACATGCAGTGATCTGCTCAAGGTGCCAAGGAAGGTGGTGGTTCTAAGGTGGCTGCAAACCTGGTGTTCTTCCTGTGGAGCCCTCACTGGGGAGGGTGGACTGGTGACACTGGGCTTCACTGTCTGGGGCAGAGGTGCAGCTGTGGGCCTCCAAGTGGGTCATAAAAGTCAGGTGGCTTCCACCGTCTCCGTAGGCCTCCCTGTTGGAGCCCTCACTTGCACAGTGGAGGGAGGACTTCCTAAAGACTACAATGCTAAGGAGTCCCCAGTCCATGGAGGGATCATGTGGACAGAGCCAAGCAGCAGGCCAGGCTCAATCCAGGCGTGGCAGCTCTCCAGTTAGAGCTTCAGCCACACAGGGGTCAGAGGGATGAGGGCTCCAGTTCCTGGTCAATTGAGAGCTCAGCCAAGGCCTGAACACACTGGTCACCCTGGTTCAGAGACCAGCCAGCTCATGTCTGTCCTTCCAGATTTGTGAGTAACGGAATTTTCAAGGACAACAAAATGGCTATTGTGTTAAACACTAAGTTGTTTTTCTTTTTGATTTTTGGGTTTTGTTTTGTTTTATTTTTTCTCTTGGGTTAGGGGGAGTCTCTGGACAGCAATGGGTGGCTCGGGGTACTTGGGGAAAGACTTCTCCATGGCAGCATCATAAGGAGGCTGATGCCAACCAAGTTAGCATGCCACTAACTCTCTGGGAGGCCATCAAAGCCCATGTAGAAAGCTATCTTCATAATAGAATTCATGCCCATTTGCTACAAGGAAAGATTCTAGGCTCTTCTTAAAGCTATTTGTACATTGATACAGCTTTTAATTTGCAGAACATTCTTAAATTATTTATGGAAGGCCTCCCAGTTTTTCCAAGTAGATTTTAAGTGCCTGGGAAAGAGGAGCATCTTGTTTCCTATATTCTCCAACACCCTGGTGGATCAACTGCAAAGCCCGACACCCTTGGCTCCTCGCAGGCCCTTGGCCATGGGCTGCCAGACCTTGGGGGATTGTCTTGTGCTCAGTACCCACTGCTGCTGACCTGGGAAGCAGCTTGCAGGCAGGGCAGGAGGCCTAGGGTTAAACCAGGCTCCTGACACCCAACATTTCCCGGTCTTGTCAGGTACCAACATCTTGAAGCCTCATTTCAGCCTAAGAATTGGGGTAATAATTCATCCCAGAGATGTTCTGAAGTTCGAGATATAGGCGAAAAGGCTTCTCAAGTAGAAATCACCGTGCAAATAAAAGTGGAGCAGAATTACTACCTGCTGTGTGCATTTGCATGAATCAAAGTCTCTGGCCTCTGTGGAATGGGGATAATAACAGTTATTACCTCTTACCAGGATTACTGAAACACCCTCCTAACTGGTCTTCTTAGTTCTATTTTTGTGCTTTTAAAAGGCATTCTTCACACAGCAGCTGGGTGATCTTTTTAATATGCAAATTAGACCATATCCTTCTGTCTTGCTGTGGTTAAAATAAACACTAAACTCCAGCTCAGAGCCTCAGCAGTCCCTCTCCATCTGGCCCAGTCATCACTCTGATTCTGCCCTTTGCCCTCTGCCATGAGCACCCCGTGACCTGACATATAGCTTCATCTCCGACCATCAACCTCACCAAGGTCTTCACAGCCCCTGGGGCCTTTGCTCATGCTATCCACTGAGTGGTTCCATCTCAGGCACTGGCCCAGGTGTGTGTCAGCCCTGGAAGAGGCTTTGACCAAGCTCTGAGCAAACTTGTCACATCTGCTGACTTGCTGTCTGTTCCCCACTGCTGAGTGAGTAGCCTTGCCAAGTATAGCACTGGCACACAGTAGACCTTCAATGGTTATCTGTTTTGTGAATGAGTGAATGAGTGAGAAGCTCTGAGGTGCAGAGGTGTCATGGCTCAGCAAATTGTGGAGAAGACAGTGGGAGTGTGATTGTACGAGGAGCTGTAGGTACCAGATGTGAGGGATATGGGACTGACACCAGCCCCCACCTGTTGGCATGGACTGGGGTCACCCTTATCAGCAAGGACAGAGCCCAGCTGGATTTCCTTGACCTGCAGTCCTCTGGGATCCTCAGCTGAGATGCTAACTGCCAAGAGCTTATGCCTCACTGACGTGCTGGCCCACAGGACTCAAAGTGATTCCTCTCGAGATGTTTCTATGGTGATTCATAGTCAGCACAGGGCCCCTGTCCTTAGGCAGGACTTGGATGTGCAACAGGCAGATGAATCAGGAAGTAAATGCTAAGGAGAGGTGGGGAATGGGGCCTCCTGCCATGGCTGGTCCTGTGGTCACCACACCCACAGCCTGGCTTCTCCCCTTGGTGAGAGACACAGCCAAGCTGACATACAAGGGGGTCAAAAACAGAGCATGGGCAAGGCTTCTACAGGCCACAACCCAGGGGCCCAGTGACCCTTCACGAGCCCCCTCACATGAACAGGGAGGGTCAGCCCAGTCCTTCCAAGGACGTAATTCAGATGAGAGGCCTGAGTGGGCTGTGGCAAGCTCTGCTGATGCTTGGTGGCAGGGGGTGGGTGGATTCTGCTGAGGACAGCAAGAGTGAGACTCAGTACAGTCCCTGATGCTCCTCACTTCCAGGCAGCAGCTAACCAAACTCAGAGTGTATTCCGCTTATTCACAAAGTGCTTCGGATGGGCCCAGCTACTAACTACTGCACATCTAAGATTCCTTTGCAAATATATCTCAATATTCAGTTCTAGAAATCTCTGCAATTTTTGGTTTCCTACACAAGCGCTTTTGTTTCCATTCACTGAGACGAATGTTCAGAGAGCTTTCCACAAGAACCCCTGATTCCCTTTTCCTGTTTATCTAAAGTAGGATTCAGATAATGGGTGACTGCGTAGACACAAATGCTAATGGAAAAGCAAGAGGGAGGGGGATGAGGGAAGAAGAAGGAAGCACAGGCTGTGGAGGTGAAAGACACCAGGAGATGAGACAGGAGGTGCAGCTGTGCTCACAGCCTCCTCCAGCAGCCAAGGCCTTTCAGTTCACAGGACGGTGAAGGCGGGTAGGTGAGGGAATGCAGCCTGGCGTCCGCAGAACTTGCTGCAGGCTGGCTTCTGCTTTTATCTCTCAGCTCTCTGTTGAGAAAACATGCTTTTTAAAAGGAAATTAATCTTTGAAAGCAGTGGTGAGGGACTTACTGAATCTCAGAAAGAAAGTCCTTCTCTTTATAAACCCTGAATAAAGCCAAAAATAAGCTGTTCCTCTCAGGAAGCTGTTGCCCTGTCCTGCTGGCCACCATTCTAGTTTTGGAATTTTCTGGACGAGAAAGACTGGAATGGCTCCCAAGATTTGCCTGATCTGCCCATTGCACAGAGGGTCTTTGTCCAGGCTGTACTGAGACCCTGCCAGGATATCACCTGGCTCCCTGCAGCAGATCCATTCCCCCTCTGCAGGTCCAGAAACCCCATTTTACCATTGTCATGCATCTTCCTCTTCCAGCTGCTGCCTCTTCTCTCCAGTGGATCACACACTCCTGTGGGCCAGGCAGGTGTCTAGCCCTCTTTTGCTGTATCCATCTGTCTGTGTAACTCTGAACTGACAAGTGGTGAGCTCTCTTCCTGCTCCTAAGGGGCTATTCTTCATGGGGGCCCTCCACCTCCCTGCTCTCAACCTGTGACTGCATGTATCACAACCCTCCCCAAGGTCTTGCCTTCGTTTGATACTCTCCTGTTGCCAGCTTGAAACTTTTAGCAGCTTCTCCAGCAAGGGCCACACCTTCATGCTGCATTTCTGCCTCCAGACATATGCCCACCTAACTTCTCCATTCCTGTCTTTCCCAATCATAAACAAGCATATGCATCCCAACCACCAAGGCATTCTAATGGCAAGAAGGCACACATTCCAGCACAGGTGCTTTTTCTAAAACGTATGGCTGTGTTAGCTAAAATACATTTTGGTACACTGAGGAAGTCACTCCAAATAGAGGGAGTTAGTGAGCTGGTGATAAAGGCATTGTCAGCTACCCTGCCTTCCACAGGAAGGTCCCTAAGTATAACTGTGTACGCTACATCCTGGCCATTCACATTCACGGATGTCCTCAACATGTGGTTTGCTGAGGGTCAGAGCACCTTCTTGCTGCATCCTCATGTGGGGGAGGGGCTCTCTGGAGCACTTGTGACCTCATCACCTTGAACCATGATTCTCCAGATCTCAGTCTCCCAAGTAGTTTAGGATTACAGATGTGAGCCATCAGTGGCCAAGTTTTTTATTGTTGTTCTTAATCGTGCTCCTTGTACTTACTGAAAATAAAAAATGTTTATTACTTAACAGGGTTCCATGTAACTCACACAGCAGCCTTGCACATATCTGTTCACCAAGCCTCTTCATTCATGGACAGGCCTTGTCCAGTCACCAAACTGCATCACCTAGGTGTGTGGGGATGCCCACCACAAAGCATACAGTGATAAAACCGCCCAAGTATGGGTGCCCTCCATGATGTTTGTACAGCACTGAAATTGCCCAAGACTGCATTTCTCAGAACTGTCCCATTGCAAAGGATCACATTTGACTCAAGATTTGAAGAGAGCTGCATGCTGAGATTGGTTGAAGTGTCTATGAAGTTCTTTAAAGCCACACACCCTTCTATTTCCCCCAAATTCTCAGTGAAGACCCAGGAGCGAAAAGCCAGGTTATTTGCTCAATGAGTCCCCAAGGTCCAGTTTGCCAGGGGCTCCTTGGTGTCAGTTAACATGTTCTTCTGACCTTGAGTTTTAAAAAACTGGCCTGAAATATAAAACAGGTCATGTTAATGGGCACTAGTGGGAGGGAGAGAGCAAATGAAGAGGGTAATGGTTGAGGTGCTTTCTACACATGTATGAAAACAAAACATTGAAACCTATTGAAGTTATTCTAAGAACGGAGAATAATGGAGGGGATGAAACAAACCAAACTGGGGTGTATGTATATATGGAAATGTCACAATGAAACTCCCTGTATAACTATCACTTACTAATAAATTGCTTAAAAAAAAAAAAACTGGCCTGAGACTGAAGATCTCGGTCACACTCAACAGTGGGTCTCTCCACCAGGACAGCCCTCAGCTCTTCAGACTCTCCCGTGAAGACAATCCCAGGACAGACTCCCCTTGGGGCCTGTTAAAGGGAGTCCCAGGCTAGGATGTCAATAGACCCCGGTTCTGTCTGTGTGTGACTCTGACCGTGACTCATTCCACTGGCCTGAGTCAGGCTGGAATGGACTGTGTGACAAATCAGCTCTGTAGAGAGCAGTTTTTGTGAGAAGTGCCCAGCACCACAGCAACAGGAGGCCAGCTTCATGCATATTTGCAGCTTGCCACACAGGGGCATTGTGCCAGGTGAGAAGCAGAGAGCACAACTTACGTTTCACTTATGTGAGGTCTATTTCACATGTCAATGTGACATTCCTAGAAGCTATAGAAGGAGTCCTGGGAACACCACTCCAGAATATGACACTCTGGTTATTCCAGAGGTCCTTGGAGGTCATGGAGCTGAGGAGGCACTGCTGGGATGCTCGCAGCTCTGCCCAAGAACAAGCATTCCACAGAGAAGAACAATGACCTGGCGCCAGCCCTGAGGTTTCATTAACTGTCTCAGAAGGGGAACCAGGACTGTTACTCACCTGAAAGACATCGTCACAGGGATTGTCTGTCCCAGGCCCAAGCAGTTTCAAGGAGAATCACTTATGAACAATTGCCCATTCAGTCCCTCAAACCTCGTACTGCCCCTCAAGGTTGCCTGTGCTCTCTGTGGTCCACTCCTATGAGAAAGGACTTTTTGGGGTCTCAGCCTGGCAAGTGCTCTGAGCACAAGGGGAGACCTGCACACCTGTCCTGCTGTCAGTCTGTCCACAGTCAGTTATCAGAGGAACTGAGAGGCCCCTCTACCCCTTCAGAGCCATTAGGAGTCACCCATGCGGGTGGTGAGGTTTCACTCACAGAAGACCCTCCTGGATAGACATCACAGAGCCTCACAGGCCTTAGCATCAGAGGGACAGGGGTTCAAATCCAGCTTCTGCCACCTTCTAGCTGGGTAACTTTAGACAAAAGCCTTGGTCTTGTCATCAGAAATATGGAGATACTGTCTTTTACCTGTTGGGTTGTTGTGAACAATAGAGAAAACATCCATATGGTGCCTCTCAGTGAACACAGATGTGTCTTGGTGCCTGGGTCCTCATGGGTCACAGCTCCAAGATTTGATGGCATCAATGTGGGCTTCCTGCTGGGCTTGGGCAGGGTTAGGAATAAGAATGCTGGAACCACCCAGATATACCAAGTTATCAAAGGTGAGGGGTAATTGGCCATCCTGAGAACTGAGTGAGTTCCCCCCACTCCATTCCTCCTCTCTTCTATCCATCTGTGCAGTCAGCTGATGGGATGGGGTATCCAGTGCATGCTGCCCACACACACACTGAGTGAGGACCCAGAGGAGGATGGGAGGCTCACTTCTCCCTGTGATGACTGTCTGGCCTCTGGTAGCAGGCAGCAATTGTGAGGCTGTTAGCAGGAAGGGAGGAGCTGACTGGTTCTCTTGGACAAGTGCTGCTCCAGGGAACTGTAACATGGGTACACATGTCATCTCAGGCTTTCCACTAACTACACTAAACAAAGAGAAAAGAAACAGAAGAAACTAACCAGTGATGTTCTGTTTAACTATACTTTAAAAACAGTATCATTCCAACATGTAATCAATATAAAACTATTAAGATTTTTGCATTTCTTTTTATGGTAGTGAGCATTTGAAATCTAGCATGTATCTCAGGTCAGCCCCACCACAGTCAAAGCCCTCAATAGCCAAGTGAGCCTGTGGCTGTCATTAGAGCAGCCATTCCAGTTTTTCACCAGCCTTGGACTGATAGACCAGGCTGGAGGCTAGGCTCAGAAGAAGCCACTCTGTGCCACCCATAGCCCTTACTTGCTGTCCCTTACGGTGACTGGTAAGGGGAGATAAATGTAGAGGAACTGGAAGGAACAGACCAGGACTGAACATATGAGCAGCAGTCAGGCCACATGGCTGCCCTGGTGGAGCCCAGGCTGACCACATGCAGGGCCTGACCCCATTACCTGCAGAGAGCCACACAGGAAGTCTCCTTGTAAACACTGCTGGGCCAGTGGGTCAGCGACAGCTGAGTTAAATCACCCTGGATATGGCCCACAATGCAGCCACAAAGGCAGTCTCCGAGGCACCCAGCCTCTGCCCTGGGACAGCAGACTGCGGATTGACAATTCAATACAAGCGCATTTCATTAAGAGCAATCAGCCATATGGCACTTTGTGACGAGCAGACGTGTATAGCCCACTCTGCCCTCCCTTAGAAGAACCCACTTAACTCCTGCAAGAGAGTCAGCTTTCACGTCAGGGACACCTGTGAGCAAAGCATAGACCAGCTGTCACTGCGAGTATGGAGTTCAGCTCCAGAACCCGAGAGCTGGGAGAGCCTGGGTTCTCTCTTAATCTGAGGTTTTGAACACTTGCTTCCCAGTCCAAACCTTTCAAAGGAAAGCTGATGGGAGCCCTGGTGAGAGCAGGTTCTTCTGCAGGGGCTAAAGGGAGTTCAGTGCTTTCCCTCCCTCCCATCCCCTCTGTAGCCAGGCTCCCTGGAAAGTCACAGCTTGAGTCAGCCACCATGGCATAGGTCAAAAGGCAGAGCACACAGCGGCTGTGCCTGACCAATCACACTACCTGATGAAAGCAGTGCCAGAGTCCTGTCCTCAGTTTCAGAACCATATTGTTTTCCCACAGAGTTCTATGGAAGACCTTTACAAATTCATGAGTGATCTGGTCTTCTAAAGGATTGTTGGAGCTTGTTGAGCACTACCTAGGATGGCCATGTGGTGGACTCACATATGTCCTCTGATCCTCATAACGATCCCGTAACTTGGCTGGCTTCATTTCCAGATGAGGGCCTGAGGCTCAGTCCTGCAGTCCTGAGAGTCCAGTAGACAAATTGAGCTCCTCTGACATAAGCCCTCAGCAGCTGTGCTGCTGCCTCCCTCACATCCCTAAGCATAGATCAGGTGAATAAAGCACAGCATATTTTCTCATAGGAAGGTATTCTTAGTGGTAGCTAGATTCCACACCAGCATACAAGAATCAAAATGCAACCAGAATGGTGTTATAGCCCCAGCCCAAACACGCTTGTCTGCAGCGGCCCTCAGGACCAGGAGCTGCTGTAAGCTCCAAGCCTCTGTACCCAAAAGGCCCAGGCACAGAGGGCTCCCAAGTTGAGCTCTGCAACCCCAGCCTGCAGAGCTCTGCAATGGCTCTGCTGCTGGGGCTGGAAAGGAGACAATGGGAAATGACAAGCAGAAGCCCCAGGGCCTGCAGCAGAGGAGGGTTCTGGACAGGGTGCACATGTCAGGGAAGATGCAGGTTAGGTGGAAGGGCAGATTCCAGCAAATGGAGCAGACTCATGACAGTCAGTGCCAAATTGGGGAGCCAATGCATTGGGTGAGAAGTGGGGTGTGGCAAAGGCCTGGTCAGAAACCTGGATATGGCCACAACATCAGCTCAGAGAGACTTTCAAGGACTTGTCACCTCTTCAGTCTGCCTCTCATCTGCTCAGACCCTCTCTGACCCAGCTGCCCCTGCTGTCACAGTTCAGTAGAAGAGCAGAAGCCAACAACAAAGACCCAGAGATGCAAACCAGGGCTAGCGCAGGACCAGCAGGCGTTGCTAGACTCCCCCTGGGAGCTGCCCAAGCCTGGGGCCAGCTGGCCAACTCTTTAAAAGGCGTGGGACTGGGTTGTGCTTCCCCTCTACTCTCCTGGACAGACCTGGGAGATTAGCCCCTGGTCCGGGTCAGGGGATGGAGCCAAGACCAATGTACATGAGCTCACTGGCCTGAGGCACAGATCAGAGGTGCAATCAAACATGAGGGTTTGGACTGGGGTCCTAACTGAAAAAAACAAGCATGAAATACTGAACTGAAAGAAAATGCTAACTGGAACCATTTCAGGTATTATTTAAAGCTGTTCAGCCCCCAAACACTGCTGATGGCAAAGCCAAGATTTAAATGGGTCCTTTGGGAGCAAAGTAGAAGGGAGGGATTCCCAGAGATAGATGAGGAGGTTAGAGTCTGCAGAACATTAGCATTTTAAGGAGATAGAAGATAAAACCAGTCCCTGGGGTCACTGTGACCTCTGACATGCAGCCCACAGTCCCTCCCCTCTGTAGTTCCAGGTTTCCAGGGCTCAATCTCCCTCCAAATGTTGCATTTTCTTTCTGTCTTTGTGGCATGGGATGGTTTGGAAGGTGGGAGGCAGGAGTTAGAGAGAAAGGACTAGAGAAAGTAGGGAGACTAGTGCTAAGTGGGGCAGCAAATACCCTGTCCCCAAAGAAAGTGGCTCAGAGAGGGGCTCATCAGAGCCAGGGCCAAGGCCAGGGCACCAGCAGGGTGAGCCTTTCAGGGTAGTGTTCATGTTCTCGCTACTCTGTGCATCTTTCCCTGTCTAGGGAGATGGCAGCTAGGGGCACAAGTACCCAGGTGAGCAGTGAGGCTGGAAGGTGAGTTGAGCCACAGAGGTTGGGAGGCTGTGAGAGTTTGGACCTCATCCTGTAGGTGAACATGCTGATCACAGACAGATGTACGTACAGCAGTCCTCAGGGAGTTTGTATTTCAAGAGACAAGGGCGGTTCCCTAAGCAACCGCCCTTAACAGCAATTCAGCCCCAACAGGACAGGTGTGACCTGCTGCTTTGACACACTTAACAGGACAGACTGCCTCTGTGGAGACAAAAGGAGAAGCCTCCAATTTGGGAAGGAGCAGCATGTACTTAGTTCTGAAAATGCTGACCTTGAGTGGCTCTGAGGACACCAAGTGGCCAAGTTCAGCCTCTAGAAGAGCCCAGGAAAGAAGCAAGAGTACAGAGGGTGAAGCCCCAGACACTAATAGGTGAGATCAGAAAGAAGAGGTATAGAATGATCTTCTTTGATAACACTGAGAAGGTCGAACAGGAAGAGTCACAAACGAGCCAAGGAAGGCCTGCATCTGATTCGTTGACCACAGGCTGAGCATCCCAACCCAAAAGCCCAAAATAAAAAGTGGTCCACTTAGTTCTGGGATCTGGACCATTTTGGATTTCAGACTAGGAATGTTCAACCCCTGAGGTCTATGCAAATATCCCCAAATCTGAAAACCTCTGAAATCTGAAGGACTTCTGGTCCCAAGCATCTTGAATAAGGAAACCCTGTACTGTGTACCCGGGGCAGGTCTGGTGCATCACACATAGTGAGAATCAGTAAATACTGAGTTGATGCATAACCTATCCTGGCCATCTTCCATGTGAATGAGCTGTTGCTGGGATGGAGCTGGGTAACAATGGCCCAGAGCTCAAGACTCAGTGTCCTACTGGGGCTGAGTCTAAGGGGCAGCCTTACTCCTTCTTGCTCACGGAAGAGCTTGCAGAAAAGCACCACCAGGACATGTCCCTACCCATATCCCATGGCGGAGCAGTAGCCAAGCTCAAAGCCAGGGGGCAGTTGGTAAGGAGAGAGCTCTCCAGCTCCACAGTGTGGGGTTTGGGCTCAAATTCTGGTTCTAAGCCAGGCATGGTGGTGCCACACATATAATCTCAACACCCAGGAGGCTGAGACAGGAAGACTGTGAGTTCAGGGACAGCCTGGGCTATATAGTAAGACTGTTTCCAAAAAAAAAAAAAAGTACTGGTTCTACTGCTAATAAATACATGAACTGAGTCAAGTTACTTACCCCATCTGCACCTCACTCTCCTCACCTTTAACACGGGTATAACAATGGATTCTCCCAGCACCCTTGCAGAGTGGCAACAGAACCCACCCAACCTCACTGAGACACACATGGGACAGGAAGGAGCCCTGGAGGGGTGTGGTGCCACTCCTTCAGTTACCAAACACCTCCCAGATTTGATGGGATTGATGCTCAGTCTCCATCCAGTCCAGGCCCTCGTTCTTGCCAGGGCTGTCCTCACAAGAAGTCCTCTCATTGTCCATGCCTGCCTGTGGCTCTGCATGTGTTTTGAGTGAGACCAAACTATTAATCATGAATAAAATTCTTCAGGCATCATCTTTTTCTAGTAGGTCTTTTCCAGATTACATTTGAACTAGACCTCAGCCTGAAAGCATTAGCCAGAGCTCATCATAGCTGGCCTGGTAGCTGGCCAGGCTTTTTCCCTGAGTTTATGTGGAGATGAAGGGTTTACCAAAGCTAATGAGTGTCTGGCACCCATCCACTGTGGCCGTTTCTCTTCTCTGTATCCACTGTTCAATGGATTGTCCAAGTGGCTGCCAGGAAGTAGATGCTGAGTGCTGTTGTAGTCATCCTGATTCCTAACGACCACTCAGTATTTGCCTCTAACCATCAAGAGAAGTATCTCTACAGTTCAGCATTCTCCATTAGATCTCAGGCAGCAGGTTTTACTTGGCATTAATTCATTCATTCTGTGAGTATCTACTGAGCACCTGCATGTGTCAGGAGTCATGCTGGGGGCAGGGCTTAGCAGTATATAAACATGCAGCCATGGTCACGTGAGAGAAAGAGGCCTCAATTGACACAGTCATGCCACATGTGTGACTGGAAGTGGAGTCACATCTTGAAGGCACCAGCTACACTTGCAAATCCTCACGACAGGTGAGAACAGGCAGCACTTACTCAAAACTTACCAAGAATTTCAAGACAGCAACAGCCAAGTACCAAACTCCTCCCAGAGTCCTTCTGTCCCTTTCCCACAGCACTGGCCCTGCTCCCAGAGCCCTTGTGGTTTTCTTCCAATTCCACAGTTCAAGGAGTGTGGAGGAGAATGGTGCACGGTGAGGATGGAATCCCCTGGCGCCTGAGTGAAAAGCAAGCAGGAAGTTCATGTGTGGAAATTCACATATGGCCTTCTGTTGGCCAGCGCGTTGTCAGCTAAGTGTTAGAGCCCATCAGGTAACCTTTAGCAGCAGACACCCCGCCTCAAGCTCCCCAAACTCCTCTCACACACAGAGGAGCAAGGATTTTTGAAACACACTTGTCCACACTTGGATTCTGGGGAAGACGTGAACAGCCAGTGGCCTTTGTCTTTCCATCTGTGGAAAGGATGTCAAGTCCTCTGAACCAATCTTCCAGTGACCCTGGGCAAGTGTCATTGCTCCCAGGAAAACCAGGCACAGGTATCCTTCATACATACAGCAGGTTGGTTCCTGGACCGTCTTGGATACCAAAACCCAAGAGTGCTTAAGCCCCTGATATAAAATGGCACAATATTTGCCTATAAACTGTGCACATCCTCCATATACTTTAAGCACCTCTAAATTACTTATGCCTGGCACAGTGGATCCTTGCAAATTGTTAAGCTATATTGATTTTTTTTTTGTGTATTACTTTTTATTGCTGTATTGTCACTTTTTAAAAAATTTTTAGAATGCTTTAGATCCATGGACGGTTGGATGCAGAGATGTGGAAGTCCCAGACACTGAATGCTGAATACCCAAGATCTGATGAAGCAGGATTCAGTTGTATAACAGAGCCAACTGTTGAATGCGGTAGTGATCCAATAAAACTTTATTTGCAAAACAGGTGTTGGGCCAGATTTCCCCCACTGTTCAGAGTTTGTGGACCCTGTGCTCTGTAACCCTAAATAAAACCAGTGGGAATGCTCTGCAAACACAGCCATAGGACAAGTCGCTCCTAACCCTCTGTGTAAATGCTGCCTTGGTCCTGCAGAACAACCCTAGCACCAGCTGAGGCCTCTGCACCTCACTCAGGGCATCCCTTGAGCAGGGGCAGCAGGGGCCAGTCCTGAAGACAGCCAGAGGGCACAGTGGCAGCTACTCAGAGAGGAAATCAGTTTCCTGGTCTTTCTCCAGAAAAGTGCATGGATAATAAGCAGATTAAAGCCAATTAAAACAGGAAGGAATTGCTGGCTCCATCCCAGTGACGAGCTGGGGCAAGATGTCCTGACTGGAAACCACCGGCTGTGTCTCCCCACTGTCTGTGCAAGGGGAGAGGAGGGTGTCAGGCCACCAGGACCGTCCACACCAGGACTGCACTAGACAGGAAGGTTATGGAGGAATTTTGTCTCAGGATGCTTGGTTTCGGGAAAGGGCTACACAGTCTCACTTTCTTGAAATTTTCAGGAAAACCCAGGTTTTCACTGTGTAGGAGGAGTGATGGGAACAAGAGGCCCTTTAATACTGTGACCACCATCAGGGCCTAATGGAGGCTACTTTGTAATTTATTATGAGCTTCCTAAGTGCAGACCCTGAGCCAGATGTATGATCTCCAGGAAACTGAGAAGGAAGCAAAGCTTTGGGACAGCTTGTCCAAATCTCCCAATAGATTGAAGGGCTGGGGTTTGAACACAGACAAACAGAACTCAGAAGATGTGTGTGTGTGTGCATTTTGTGTAATATAATATGATTACACATATTGTAACATATTATAGTAATATAACCACATTATGATAGATATTTTACTTACATATTCAAAGGGAAGGACAGAACTTATTTTAAAGAATTCGCCTATATGCCAGTGTAGACAGGAGGAAATTTGCAGGAAAGGCCGGCAGCCTGGAGACACAGGGAAGAGTTGATGCTGCAGTTCAAATGCTGGTCCACAGCACCCACTTCAATCTGTTAGTATCAAAGATTGGACAGATTAGCTTTCATCAGTATTAAATTCACTGTAGTTCTCTTGGCCTCTAGGTACCAAAGAAAAGAAAAACAGAAAAATAGGCCCAAGGCCAAAGCACAGGCTTAGAGCTGTGCAAGGAGTTCATGCTCTGCAACACAGAAGGCTGACAGAGAGGACACGGTATTCAGTGAATTTCTACCCAGTTGGGATCTTAGTACTTTTCTGAAATGGGTCATCTAAACCAAAATGTGGTGTCTGGAGGGCTGGGGGTCCTGCCTGATGAGATACTATGTGTGAGAACCCACTGCTCACCACTGGGCTTTCATGAACAAGAAAAACAGTGTTCACTGGAAGGAAATCCAGGAGATGGTTCAGGTTCTCACTTTGAAGATCAAGTTCTAAACACCTGTTCACTAGCTGATGACTATATTGCAAAAGCTCCAGCAAGCCAGCTAGGAAAATGGCTCTTCCTATAAGAGTGGTCCCTTGAGGAGTCAATCCTGCCTTGATCAGTGGTCTGCTCTCTGATCTGAGCGCTCTGTGGAAGCACCAATGTCAGGCCAGTGTCCTATGCTTTTAGTTAGTTTGTTTGGTCTTGGTTTTTATGACAGAGTCTTGCTATGTGGTCCAGGCTAAAACTCAAGATCCTCCTGCCTCAGGAGGTCTCCTGGGTGCTGAGCTTTTAGGAGTATGCCATCATACCCCATTTCTTTGCTTTTATGTTCAAAGCCAGAGAAGACCTAGTCAGGATCTCCAGCAAAGAGGCTGCAGCCCCATCAGAGATGCCCACTGTGCCCCTGAAGACAGGGTAAGGTGGGCAGCTCCAATCACTGATACCCCTTTTGGGTAGGTGAGAAAGAGTCCAGGAGGAAGCACTAGACAGATGCTGGAGAGAGTGTGGGGTGGAGTCAGGGAGGCAGAAATGAGGCCAGCATGGAGGCACCACCCGAGAGCGTGTCCTAATAGGCGGTAGAAGGGGCTGTGCACAGAAGGTGCAGGGGCTCAGCTCTGCCTTTTTTGGTGCCGCCCAAGCTTAGCAGCATATGGAAGGATTTGGTTTCATCTCGAATGCTGATGCTAATTTTGAAATCTTTCTAACAAGACATCAAACTATATAACAGGAGAGTTCGCAGATTGTTACCCAAGTAGCAGCTTTCAAGAGCAGTGCCTGTGTGCTCTGCGTTATGCTGTTCTAAAAGCAAGTGCCGGGTGGGATGGGAGCTGCCTAGGCTGCCATAGGCTGCAGCCTGGGCTCACCCCAAATCTTTATGCCCTTCCATCCAAACACCTACACCAGGTAGGAAACCAAATTGTAGCATCTTCTGAACAGCAGGACCAAAGCAACACCTCTCCTTTGCTGATGCTCTAGGGAAATCCCTGAGTGTCCGGCAGCCGAGCAGCAGTGCAGGGAACGTCACAAGATGACCCTTGATCACCATGAATTGCACTGGGTGTCAGCATTGTGCACAGGATGAGGGGTGAAAATAGGTAGAACTTGTCAGAGCCTCCTGGTTGAAGAGCTGGTCTCCCCTCCATACACACTTCCTTCCCCGGTGTGTCCTGATAGTGTCAGTTTGCAGTTTTACACACAAAATGAATTTTCTTCTTCAATTATAAGGTGGCCACCCTCATAGATCAGAGAAGGCCTGCCTGGACATTGCTGTCATCCACAGAGTAAGGTGCCTTCAATTGCAGAGTCCACCTCGGGCAACCTCCACCCCTTGGGCCTCCAGGTACAGCTGAGATTGTGAACATAGCTTGCGGATGCCTCTCAGTGTGGCCAGGCCTCCAGTCCATCCTTCCCTTTCCAATCAAACCTTCACCCAAACTCACAGCGCTCTTCCCCCAACCTGGGCAACTTTCCCTGAGTTGCTGGACATGAACAGCTGAACCACACAAGCCTCTCCACAGAAGCAAAGTTGCCTGCTCTCCAGAGGAGCTGACCAGGACAGAACCCTCTCCAGCCTCACCAGTCTCCAGAGGCCGAGACTGAGCCTCAACGAAAGCAAGCAGGAGGTGCTCTCTAGCACCCGCCCCAGGAAGAAGTCTCCTGGTCTGGGAGCCAGCTGGTGGCTTCCCTTTTTCCCACCCAACTTGTTCTAGGAAGACCCTCATGCCCCACTTCCAGGCACTGCCTAGATAGGCTTTGTAAGAATAAATATCATCACAGCTGAGGCCTGTTCATCATCCCTGTGCAGCCCTGTCCTCAGCTCTCTGACCACATCTGCTACAGACTTGCCACCAACAAGGAGGTGAACAGCACCATCCTGCAGAAGAACTAGCTCAGGACCTTATATAACACCTGAGATGTCGAGGTAGTGGAGCAGAAGTGTCTCAAACCCAGAGCTCCAGATCCTCCACCCTGCATTAACCCTTGGGGAGCAAGCCCCGCCACCCCACACATAGAGCCTCCCCACTGTTGGCATCCCACACCATGATGGTTCATTTGCTACAACTGACCGGCTCACACATTGTCACCACCCAGAGTCTGTGGTTCCCCTGAGTGTCACTCTTGCTGCTGTACATTCTATGGATTTTGACAAATGCATAAGACACAAACCCATCATTGAAATACCATATGGAGCAGCTTCACTGCACTGAAAGCTTCTGTGCTTCACCTGGTCATTCCTTCCCTCCTCCAGCCTCTGGCAACCACCAATTATTTTCTGTCTCCACAATTCTGCCTTTTCCTGGATATCATAGAATCACAAGGTGTGTGAACTTTTCAGATCAGATTCTTTCACTTGGTACTACGCATTCAGGGTTCCTCTGTGTCTTTTCATGACTTGATGGCTCATTTCTTTGTATTAAAAATAAGATCCCATTGCCTGGATGGACTGCAGTTCATTTATCCAGTCTCCTACTGAAGGACATTTTGGTTATTTCCAAGTTTTGGCAATGATGAATAAAACCACCATAAACATTTTTGTGCAGGTTTTTGTGTGGACATGAGTTTTCAATTCCTTTGGGAAAATACCAAGGCATGCAACTGCTGGATTGTAGGATTGTACAGTAAGAGTGTGTTTGGTTTAATAAGAATCAGAAAAACTGCCTTCCAAAGTGGCTGGTCTATCTTGCATTCCTGCCAGCTATGAACAAGAGTTCCTTTGCTCACATCCTCACCATTATTAGGTGTTGTCAATGTTCTGGATTTTGGCCATTCTGACAAGCGTGTATCTGCCAGTCCCTGATGGTGTGGAGTGGCACATCTTCCATCTCTACATAATCCTGGTGAGGTGTTGTGCAAGTCTTTTGCACACTATTTAATTGAGCTGTTCATTTTCTTATTGACTTTTAGGAGTTCTTTGTATATGTTAGACACTGGACCTTTATCACAAATGTATTGGGCAAAGATTCTTCCTGGTCTGTGGATTGCGTTTGCATTCTCTCAAAGCAGAAGTTTTACATTTCAGTGAAATCCAACTTACCAATTTTTCTGTCATGGATGGTACTTTTGGTTATTGCTAAACCCAAAGTCACCAACTTTTTCTCCTGTGTTACCTGCTAGGAGTCTTTGCCTCTGACATTTAAGTTTATGATACTCCTCAAGCTAATTTTTGTGAAGGATATTTGATCTGTCTAGACTCTTTATATAATTTTTTTTCCATGTAGCTGTCCAACTGTTCTGGTACCATTTGTTGAAAAGTCTGTCCTTCTTCTGCTAAACTAAATCTGGCCTAAAGCTGCTGCCTCACGTGGTAAAGAGCAATCTAACTCAGAATGCAAACAAACCACAACCTAAGAGAGCACCCTGGTATAAAGAGCTGAGTCTCAGCCAATCACAGACCATGTCCACAGAGGAGGCACCTGCAGAAGGTGACCAGTCTATCTGGTCCTGTGAGTCACATAACTCACTTACAAGTTTGAATTTACAGCTCAAATTTTACTAAGCAATCAGGATAGAGGACATTGATACCATGGGGCCATCTTATGTCATGATGTCACCATACCAGCTGAAATGGGGGTGCCTAGAAGAAGCAGCATCTCTCCCATGCACTTGGAGCTCTTGGATGCACTTGGGAATCTGTGGGCACAGTGAGGTGTGGCCCTTGAAATGAGATTCTGCTGGTCATGTGTGCACACAGGTGCTTTTGGGAACATTCTCCATAGTACTATGTGCACAAGTTTAAAAATGGGTGAACAAGCTGATGCCAGTAGCTCACACCTGTAATCCTAGCTACTCAGGAGGCGGAGATCAGAAGGATCGCGGTTCAAAGCCAGTCCAGGCAAATAGTTTGAGAAACCCTATCTGAAAAAAAAAATCACAAAAAAAGACTGGTGGAGTGGCTCAAAGTGTAGGCCCTGAGTTCAAGCTCCTGGACTGCACACACACACACACACACACACACACACACACACACACACACAAAAATGGATAAACAACTCATGGAGAATATTAGGAGAGGTTTCCATCAGCAGTGATGGCTTGGCCACCTACAGCTACTGGTGCTGACACAGATAAATCTCAATACAAAATAAGTTTAAAGAGCAGGTTGCATCCACCATATAGAGAAACCAACTCAAAATGAGTTAAAGACTTGAAAGTATAAACTTCATACACAAGGGAAAAGCTTCATGATGTCAGATTTGGCAAGGGATTTCTTGGATGTGACACCAAAAGCACAGGCAACACAAGCAAAAATAGACAAATGGGATTTCATCAAATTACAAAACTGTGAAACAATCAACAGAGTGAAAAGACAGCCTATGGAAGGGAGAAAGTATTTGCAACCACATCTGATGACAGGTGGATATTCAGACAATACAAAGAACTACCACCCGGTGACAAAAATCAAGTAAGTAACCTGACTTTAAAAGGCAACGGACTTAATAGATGTTTCTCCAAAGGATGCATAAAGTGGTCAATAAGCACAAAAAGAAACTCAAACACGACCTATCATTAGGCAAATGCAAATCAAAGCACAAGGAGATACCGCCTCAGATGGCTGCTATAAAAAGAAAATAACAAGTGTTGGTGATGTGAAGAAGCTGGAACCCTTGTGCACTGTTGGTAGAAATGCAAGCGCAATGGTGATTATGCAAGCAGTATGGCAGTCCCTCAAAAAATAAAAATAAAACCCCATGACTCAGAAACCCCTCTTCTAAGCACATACTCAAAAGGTCTGGAATCAGGGACTCCAGATGGTATTTGTGCACCATGTCCCAGCTGCCTCAGTTGCGAACTTCACTGGGGCCAAGAGGACAAAAGCCAAGTGTCATCGACAGCTGAATAGATAAACAAGATGGGGTCCATCTTCAACGAAATATTATCCAGCCTTTAAAAAGGAAAGCCTGTCACATGCAACCAAGTGGATGAATCTTGAGGACATAATGTTAAGTGAAGCCAGCCACAAAAGGACAAATCCTAAATGACGCACTCAAGAAGCATTGAGAGCAAGTCACAGGCACAGAGAGTGGTGGTGGGGCTGGGAGGGGCCCAGGAGCTGTTTTCCCAGGTGGTGTGGAGTTTCCATCCTGCAGGATGTGAAGTTGCAGGACCTGTTGCACAACAGAGCTCCTGTTGTTGATAACATCATATAGCACATTAGGAGTGTTGGGAGGGTGAATTTTCTGTTGTATTTTTGCTTGTTTGTTTGTTTATTTGTTTGGGACAGTCTTGCTATGCCAGCAAGATTCTCCTGCTTCAGCCTCCAGAGTGTTGGGATTTCAGATGTGCACCGCTATATACAGCTTTATGTTATGCTTTTTGCCAGGACTTTAAAAAAAAAAACCCACAATTTGCAGAAATATATGCACACTAGAAAAATCATTTAAAGAAAGTTTAAAACAATGTCATATCTGGTTTATTTGCAGATGTTTACCTCTGTGGCCAAGCAGTAAAGCAAGCATGAGAAAGACAAACACAAACTTCCCTGGGGAGAGAATTGTAGCATGTGGATCCAGCTTCTGGCATAACAATAATGTTTTATTTTTATTTCCTAAGACCTGGAGTGACGTGGGCAAATATCTTTAAGATTCATTTTTAAGATTATTCTTTTTGTATTTGTTTGAAGGGTTTGATGATTTAAAATAAAAATCTGGCTCCTCCTTCCTATTACCTGTTGCCCTGACTTTCCCGCCTACTCCCTCACACAGGGACTAGCAGGGGCTGCTAGCTCCTTCTGCCTTTGTCACTGCAGCTCTGCAAGCTGGCACGCGCTTGTGTTTCTTGGACCTGGTACTGGTTTTATTTATGCCACAGGCATACTTATCTCCCTTCCTGGGAGACAAGACATGGCTCCAGAATGATTTGGGAAGACAGGCATTTGGGGCACAGAGCGGTCCCTCCTTCTGCAGACGATCCCAGTGGAGAAGGGGAAGACAAATAAGAACAATGGAAAGACACAGGCTCAGCCAGGTCTGAGCTGGGGGAGTTGTGGCCAGAGTCAAACCAATCCAGAACACCTACCCTATCATCTCTGTTTCCCCCATGGACTTCACACTAGGTGAAACAACTCTAGGTAATTGTAGGTGAGGTTCAGGATACAGGGCCTGGCATTCCTAACATTCCTGTCCTCCTCACCTGGCTGTGGGGTCATCATCCTTGCTGTGACACTGGGCTCCCAGGCAGCTCTGGATAGATCAACCAGGCTCCAGGACCTGACCCCCACCTTAAGTTTCCATCCTAGGCCAGCCCCTCCCACTGTAGGTCAGGGGACAGAGGAGACAGACCCCACAGCTACCACATCCACTGACTGTGCCAATGTCTGTCAGCTATCCCAGAGACTATGGTGCCCTGGTTTTCCCACGCAGAGCTGATGGCCCTGAAGTCCTGGGCCCAGCCTCACTGCTCCCCCTCATCCATACCCTTCTCCTGCATACTTGGGAGGTCACCCCAATTCTCTTGATCTCTACTTGGCACCCCTGGCGTGCTCCTCGGACACCTGCAGGTTGGAATGAAAGGCTCTGGCCACCTCCCAGCCCAGACTTTGGCCTAGTTTCCCCTGGAGGACTCACAGGAACCAGTTTGCACATGAAGACCCTCCTGCTCAGCTGTGTCCAGGTATAAAAACAGCCACTGGCCCAGATCCCAGATGTGAAAGGAATCAGAATAGCTTTGGAGAAGGAGGGAGAGGACTAAACACAGAAATAAAGCCATTAGAAGGATATTTTGCCAAAAAGCAGATAAGGAGAGGAGGAGGGAGCCATTTTTATAGGGGGTATTGGGCAAGGCCTCTCTGGTTACCTGTCATTAGAGCAGAGACCTGAAGGAGGTGAGGGACCTCCTGGGGGTTGGGGTGTGGATGGTGGATGCTGTGCATTGCAGCCAGCTGCACAGGCCTAAGGCTGGCAGTGCAGCTACCCAGGTCTGGAATGAGGGGGCCATAAACCAGACTGCAGTAGTGAGGCTGCTGGGTGGCTCTCCCTCCTACGAAATCTCCCTCTGCAACTCTGAGTTCAGGGCATGCACAGAGGTGTCTGGGGACAGCCTGGGGGGTGGAGCTATCACTCTAGAAACCAGCTTTGACAATACAACTCAGTATAAGTATTTATTGAGTGCCTATGGTGTGCAAGGCCCCCTCCTGGGAAGCTGCATGGCTCACACTGTATTGTAGCAGCTTTTTAGCAGGGAGTGGAACCCCAGGAAAATATTGACATTCCCAGTCTGCTGATTGCTCATGGCCTCCCCACCCCTTCCTCATCAGACTCAATTCTCCACCCACTTTGTCTTCTGGGTCACCTAAAGCCTCATTCCATTTTACAGTCACTATTTTCCAGGCCGTCTCTGCCAGCAGATGTGACTGGAGCACATCTATTTTTCAGATTGAATTGTCCAGGAAGGATATTTGACACACAAAGGGTTGTTTGTTCTCTCCAACCCCACACACCCCAGTTCACTCTAAGCTCTTATATTTTGTTTATTAAGCCAGTCCTCAAAAATCCTGATGACAACTCAGGCAGTAGGTCATTTCCCACTTGGGAGTTTGAGCTCTTGTGTGCTGTTACCAAGCCAGGCCTAGGCTGTCTCTGCACAGTCTCTCCATGTGCTTCTCTGGTGCTGTTATCCTGTGGAGACACCAGGAAATAAGCTGGCTCTTCTGGGGCAGGAATGAGGTGGTCCTGGTGTGCAGACCGGCTTGTAGATAGTTATCCATGGGTGGAGATGGCTGATTGTGCCTCTTCCCAGTGGGACTCCCAGCTCTTTCATTCCTGGCTGCTCTCTGGCCCTCCTGGAGATTCTGCAAATTCCCTGGAACAATGCAAGGAATCCACACACACACACACTTAACCAGACAGGACTGTTGGGATAGGCAGGAAGATTCAGCCAATTCCAGTTAATCTTATGTTCAATTGTCCATCAGAACAATGGACAACATTTCACCAAAAAGGGCCTTGAAAAGATGAGGGCATCTGTAGCCACTTTGAGACTTGTGGTTTTAGCTTGGGTATTACTTGAAAATTTTTTTTCTTTATCTGTAAAACTTCACTTACTACATATATATATATTATATATATATATATATATAGAGAGAGAGAGAGAGAGAGAGGAGAGTATATATATATAGTACCTGTATATATATATATATATATATATATATATATGTACAGGTAGCCGCAGGAACAATTCACTCTGAGGTAGACCCTCCCTTTCAACCTTTCAATCACTCAAAAACAAACCCAAAGGCTGGGCATGGTGGCTCACAGTAACAATCCCAGTCTCAGGAGCCTGAGGCAGAATGATTGTGAGTTCCAAGCCAACCTGGGCTACGTACGAAACCCATGTCTTAAAAAAAAAAAGAAAGAAAGAAAGAAACAACTAATGGGCTGCTTCCTGAGTTGTGCATTACTGACTCCCAGTCCAGTTTACTTGCCACGGTTGGTCCATGAGTAGGCAGAGAGCCAGGTGTCTGCTGAGCACAGGGAGGCAGGTAGGAGACTGAGGCAGGGCACTCAGTCCAGCCCCCCTGAACTTGGACCCTCCCATCCCTTTCCAGCCTGCTGCCTGTCCAGTATCCTTCAGCAAGGCCTGTGGGATTGGTGGTACAGGAGGGTTGGGGGCAATCTGGAGCCTGTAAGTTTGGCCTCTCCCTTGGAGGGAATGTGGTTCAGGGAGCTGATTGGTGTGAGGAGACAGTGGCCCATGTCACAAAAAAGTCCACGTGACTAGTGGCCGGTTTTTAGCACAGCATTACAAGAAGCCCTTATTGCCTCCCCACCCCCACTCAGGGATCTGTTGGTCAGTGAACAGGCATATGAGTCCACAGAACTTTCCAAGAACATTGTAAGAGTTTGTCCATTAAAGTAACACATTCATTAGTAGCTAGAATATTCAGGAAAACCCAAAGAAGAACAGTAGGAAATTGCATCGCACAAAACCTCTTCTTGTCCTCTCACTGCTGATGAATCTCTCCAGACACACAGAGAAGACAGGGCTGCATCGTGTGGGCACTGCAATGCTAGAGGTTTGACCCAGCGGGCTGTCTGCACTGGTCCATGTGTCAAGAAAATGAGCCCTGCCTTCCACCCTGGAGAGCCCTAGACAGCTGAGTGCCTCACTACAGGGGGCAGCCAGGCTGGCAGAGCTGGGCTTCTGAAGCACATAATGGGTCTCTGATCCCTATGGACAAGTCACAAGTTGGAGGGGGGAACTTTGCATCACATTTGCCATATGGTGCTACCAGGCATTCACCCCCCACACTCCCTACACTCCTTACACATGCTGTACCAGTTTCTCATCAGGGTGCCATGCAAGGGCAACATTCAGTTTGGGGCAGCAGGAACTGACTGGCAGGTGGCCTTCCTTAGCCAGGACATGCAGGACCCCATGAAGAGCAGGACACCCAAGTTCTGAAATGCTGCCCTGGAAAGGGGCCCGAGCACCACCCATGTCCAGGGCCACGACATGTGGCTAAGAGACTTCGGGAGCCCTGTCAAAAGTACCACAAAACTGCTGAGTGTGAAAACACCCCAGAGATGGATTCAAACACAGATCCCCAGGTCTCCCAGAAAGTCTAGCTGAGGGCTGTGGGGCTGTGAATCTGGTTTCCTTACAAATCTCACCTGAGGAGTTCTGTGGGCAGCCAGGAGTGGAGACCACAGTGTGGTCCAAGAAGCCTCAGCCCAGGAAGGGACAGTTGGTCAGACTGGACACTTCAGCATGCTCCTCTCTCTATTTATTTCTCCTTCCCTCCATACATGCAAACGATACCCTCTAGAAAGGACAACATGGAGTTCCTGGAGCAGGAACTGCTGCTCACACCCAGCTTGGCCCAGCTCTCTCAGTGCCTCTGCACGGAGGCTGGAACCATTTCTCAGGGCCCCTGAGGTCAGCAGAACAGCCTGGGAGAGGCAGGGCTGGCCTGGGGCCACAAAGGAGCCCCGAGCTCCACCCACCCAGCTCCCACAGTGAAGATGGGGCAGTCAGCTCAGAGCAGGGGCCGAAGACAGTGATGACCAAGCCTGGTGCCTGCAGGATACAACACTGAGGGCTCCCTTCAAGGAGCCCTAAAAAGCTTTAGCAAGTCTGAGAGCTGGGGTGCCACAGCACAACCACCAAAGAACTGGGACTCATCTGAGAAGGCCATGCAGCATCCTCTGTCCTGAGCCCCCAGGGGCCCGAGCCATCCTCAGAGAGAACAATTCATGAAAATGAAGCCACCTGGCAGGGAGGGTTAGGAGCTCCTAAGATCTTTAAGCTGAAGTGATTCCTACCCTTTACCTCTTAAAGCACCTTTCCAGAGCAGTGCACACCCCACAGCCCGCAGCAACTTGGCCATCTGACCTGTTAGCCCTCCCAGCTGAAAAGGCCCACTACTGGGAAGTGCTCAGAACACTGAAGTTACAAGTCAGGCCCAGTAAAGGGAAGCTCAAGGGGTCCAATTAACCCTTTCAGGCAGGAAATGGGCAAATGACCTGAGCTCTGGCTGCCCTGGCCCTGCCTGGTTCAGACAGTTCAGGCCAGCTGAATTTCCAAGCACAAGAGATTCATCCCTGGCCACTTGGGTATAAACCACACAGTGATAATCACAGATTTGATATTCAGTCAGTGAGACCAACTGCAAGGCCATTATCAGCCACCCCTCCTCAGGGTTACCCACCTTGCCAGCCCTGGGCAATGTAGGGCATACAGTCCTGTATCCAGGTCAGCCAATAGGGAACACAAGGTATGGGCACCTCAGCCCCCTCCACCAAATGGGTGTGTTTCCACCATGAAACTCATGGTCCCTTCCAGGCCTGACATCCAGTAACTAAACCCAAGAGAAAACAGAGTGGAGGCTGCATAAGGATACCAAACAGGGACCAATCCTCCCCAGAGACCTAGCTGTAGCATTTCAGTCATTTCCACAAGCTGCCTTAATGCTTCCCTCACATCTACAAACTGTCAAGTTTCAGGTAGAGACTTGTGTTTACCACAGTTCTTAGCCACAGGCAACTAGAATCAACACTAGCTGGTTAAAGCACACATTTATTAAGAAGTCTAGCAGCTCAAAGCATTATCAGGAGGATTAAACAGGCCATGGGTGGAGCTTTCTGGAAGACGGCTCCCCCGTGGCCAGGCCCCACTGCTCCTGCAGACACGGATGAGGCTTGCATACCATGGACAGAAAATGCTTTCCCGGGCCACTGTTATTTGAGACTTTATGTTACTCTCAGCTATGCATATTCCTAAATAATTGCCAGTGTGTTTGGCTTCTCCCAGTAACCCAAACCCTAAGAGTCTATTACCTCTAATGCACCTGTCTGCTAGTTTAACGTGGCTGATCAAATGATGTCTGTGTGATTTGGTCCTCGAGTCTGATCAGTCCTCCAGCGCCTGAGGAAGACCCAGTGAGGAGTCACAAGTGCAAAGTGAGACGGTCCTGGAAGGACGCGTGGGCCTTTTGTGAGGGACTGGACCAGGAAGCTCCCACTGAAGGCATCTTGAGCAATTCCTAGAGGGCGGAGAGGCTGGTAACTGAGGACAAACCACACCAGCCTCGGGGGCGCAGAGGGACACAGCTTCTGAGAGCTGGAAGGAACTCACCAGGGCCTGATTATGGAGAGCCGTGGGAGAGATTTGGATTTTACTCTGTGGATAATGAACTAGAGTAAAATTTAGAAAAATCGACCCTATTTGCAGACTAGAAAGCCTGCAGCTCCAGGGTGTATGGTAGATCATGTGGGGTAGACATGGGCTGGCTTACAAGTGACTCTGTGAATTGTGTAGGGGTAGACATAGGTCTGGCTTATGAGTGACACTGTGGAGCTGGCCTGCATGGAGACTGGACAGGAGGTTGCATCTCTGCAAGAAGTGGCTGGGGAAGGGGGCCACGCCTGCTTCCTGGCTTAGTTCTGACAATGGAGTGAGGGATTTTGTGTGGAAAGTAAACACATGGGCCCCTGAGTGGAACATGTTCCCTTCCTTGTCTGGAGATAATAATGGCTCTGGCTCCCGGGCAGCCTTTCTGTTTGCTTGTGTCATCAGAGGCCTCCGGATAAGAGATGTGCTGCTGTATTATGTATTCATGGTTTGAAAACATTTTGACACATTGTTTAAACAGTAAGCGCTGAGAATGGTGAGATTAGATCCTGGTGGCTGGAGCAGGGTGGTGCAGCAATGCTCACCCCCCACCTGTGATGGACAGCTGAGGGACACTGCAGCGGGAGGAGTGGCCCCTGCCCCCAGTCTTCTTCCAGTCACATCCACAGGAACCGGCCTTTCTCATAGGAAGGGAAAGGCACTTGCAGTAAGTAGGCTGTCAGAACAAACGACCTTCAAATTCTCTGGGCCTGGAGCATGTCGTGGCTATGGGGACCACTGCCCAGGGAACTATCCTGGCCCAGTCCTGTCCTTTCTCTCTTTGACTCCCAAGTCTGGGCTAAGGGTTTTCTGCTCTCTCCTATAGTGCCCTTCCACAGTCTTCATCAAAGCACTTACTGCCCTGCAGGAAGGGGACGCCTGTTTCACCCTGGGGACTGGACCTATTATTGCATTTCACTTTTTATCCCGATACCCTGGCACACACCTAGCATAAAACTGTTATTTAATAAACACTGTCAGAATAAACTGTGGAATATCTGCTCTTCATGTACGGTTGCTCAGGTTGTATACTGGGCATCCTGCACAACCCTGAGAAACAGTCCTGAAAAAGACAGGAGTTTCTTGGCTGGGTTTTTGGATAGCAGTGAAAATCATGTGAACATTTCATACTTTGAACCCAGCAAATCATTTGTCCCAACAGCACTGACCTAGGCATCACTGCCTGCTCCATGAGGTAAATCACAGCAACTCTAGCTCTCCCATGTGTCTGAAAGGTCACAGTACTAGAAGCACACCAATCCTCCCTTGCCTTTTGCCAGCCTATTCTAAACATGCCTTGATGGTCTCTTTCACCCCATCAGAGAGTGCAGATCACGGTCCTGTTTCCAGGATGGTGACATATTCTACCATGCAGGCAAGAGGCAAGCTTAGAGAATATTTGGCGTTATTCTGGTTTGCAGGTGGTGACTACTGAGAAACCCAGTGACATCACCAGGGAGTGACACCCCATTCACTAAAGGGTACAGGGCACAGAGACAAGGCTCATGAGAGCCTGACTAGAAAAGCCTAACTCAGGGACTACACCTTTCCTTGAAGAGCCCTCCCTCCAAACAGCTGGCTGGGGTCCTTTTGCTCTACTCATAGAGAACTCGCAAGTAGGTGGGGAGAAACTACTCCAGCATTGGCAGTCCTGGGCTGGGCTGACAGACTCAGAGGCTCACAGCTCTAAGTCATGAGAACTAGAGGCCAGAGACTTAGGCCTCTAGGTGCTGGGGTTGGAGGCTTATTCCTCTGAACTTTGATTGCCAGTGACCTGGCACTCAGCAACTGGTGTGTGATCCTCAGCTCTTAGCAGTAGCTAGTGGCAGCAGCAGTCAGCACCAGCTAAGGTTATAGATCCCAAGCCGCAGTTATTGGACCATTGGCCCTTGTGTTACAGCTCTTGGGCCTTGGGTGTTGGAACCCTCAGTTCTTAGATATGGCAGCTTTCTGAAACTCTCCATCCATTGAGGCTACAGTCTCTCATCTTCAGCTCTCTGTACTTCCATTGCCCTTGGTCATCTCTGCTGCCTCTGATCCCCACTGTCTCTGCCCTCTTCTCTGTCTCCAGGCACTCTCTGGAATTCCTCAGTGGCCCTCTTGCTGATACTGCCACCACCACTGCTGCCCTGCCACCATTGTCACTTTTGCTGCTGCTTCATACTCTCCTGTCTCCTCTTCATACTAGCTCAGCCCACTATGCTCATGATAGAAATCAAAAGTAGGCAAAGAAAAGACCACTTAAGAGAAGCCCTCTATTGGGCCTAATGTTGCAACACCAGGGGCAGCACAGGAGGGTGTCCCCAGCTACTGGAAAAGTGAGCCAAACAGCTTCACTTTGCATATATGACAAAGGGCAAGAGTGTTTGAATCAGTCACAGGCCCTCTGCTGGGCCACAGTGGAAGTACTCCCAGTCTGGGTTGGGTGGAAATGACTGCAGGGTCTCTAGAGCTCACAAGGCTCATGGTGGCAAAAATCTAATGCAAGCAGTTTGAAACAGTCATGGCTGTGACATGCCTTTGAGAGGCAGAGGTGTGCTGCATCACACGCTGCTGTGTGTGGTTGCCGTATAGCTTCCTCAAGGTGTCTGTGAAGTGTTCGTAGCAGCAGGGCTGGCCTGGATGCAGCCCAACTGGCTGCTTGGTTGATGATTCTTAGCAGTATAGGGAAAAGGCCTAACAGCTGTCAATTAGGGAGTTAACTTGCCCTGTCCCCAATACCTTAGCTTATTTAAAGGAAAAGTAAACATTGAAAGGGCACTTACAACAAAGGCCTATCATTAACTTTAACAGTATTCAACAATGCTTAACAGCATTTAACAATGCTTAACAGAGCTCAACCCCTGCCCTGAGCCCTAGAGAGACTTCAGTCCCTGTGATCTGTCTTCCAGTTGCCAGTCACTCCCTGAAGTCCCTACAGTCCACACAGACAACTGAGCCATTGAGCATGCATCCCCTCCCACACCTCCGTCTCCTTCCCCTGCCACATCTATTTCCTTTGAGGACCAGATTTAGTGCCACCTCTGAGAGGGGCCTCCATACTCAGTGCCTTCCCCTAGGTCTGCAGAGTGGCTCACTCCCTCCTGTGCTCCCCAGCCAATAGGACATTCTTGAGAGCTGCATTTCCACTGGATCACCTAAGTCTTCAGGCCATTATCTCCTCCTTGTCCTTCTGTGTGGGGTCAGATGCTGCCTCCTCCAGCAGCCTTCTCTCACTGTTTCCCATCAAACTCTCTTCCTGTAAGCCTGCTTATTTTCTTATAGACCTCACCACCAGTGGGAGGCTAAAATAAGACCGGGAGTTTCAAACCACGTTGAGCTACAAAGTGAGACCCTGTCTCAAAAAAAAAAACAATTTTCTGCAGTCTTGCTACATGCCAGACACTTTTAGATGCAACAGTAAGCAAAACAGATGAGATGTCACAGCCTGGTAGTTGGGGGAGAGGCGACTCAGCCAAACACACTAGGACATGGGTGAACTGTGGCAGTAGTAACAGATGACAGGCGAGGCAGTCAATCCCCCAGTGAGGAGCTAAGGATAGTTTGTCTAGTCTTTCTTCTGCTCAGCCCCTGGACAATATGTTCCAAGGAACATACCTGTACACTGGGCAGCTCTGGTCCCTGAAAGGCCAGAGCAGTCATCCTCTCTACTTGGCTTACTGACAATGCTTGGCACACTGCCACAGTGTGGCTCGGTTACTGACCCTACAAATATGAATGCCAGCCGCACACTATTTCTGCTGCTCCTCCGGAGAGCATTGTCCCTGCCTCCCTCGCTGGGCTCTCAGGAAGCACATCTCACCTACTGCTGACATGTGGCCTCAACAAGGCACAACCTTGCCTGCCAGGGACATCTCGGTCTCCAGCTCCCACAGCAGGGGCTCAGGCAAGGCTTTGTGAGTAAATATGGCCCATTTACAGACTCTGGGGTCAAATGGTGCCACAGGAGGATCTGGTAGGAAAAGCAGGGGCACCTGGGTCTACCAGACCAGAACACCAACCAAGGTGCTATGTATGAGTGACCATTCGTATCCTCTGCCCCAGCTTAAGTCACTGCACTGTGACTGGGTCCTACATCCCACCAAGGCCCCTCATGCAGAACCTCTGTGGGGAAACCCAGCAAAGCCAGAGAGACACAGGCAGAACCAACAGTGGTGCATGTCCTGTGTCAGGACCACAGCAGGAAGACTGCAGGACTCTCAGTTCCAGGGGAGGGCTGTGTGCTACTGCTATGTAATGGAAAGTCAAAATCTGGCCTCTGCCCCTGCTCCTAGCAGATGTCACTCCTACCCAAGTCCTAGCCACAGCGACTTCTCCGGAGACCCTGGTCTAAGAGCAAGAACCATGTCTGTGCACTGCGTCCTGAGCGTCAGCATTCCCTCACTGCACTGGAACCCACTCCTGCCCCCCCTTCATTATCATGCTCCAGCCATGGCCCACCTGGAAACTTGCTCAAGCTACACCCATGCAACTGATCTCTCCTGCCCTGTCTCCATCCTCCTTCAGTGCCAAGATCCGCCCACCTCAGTGCTCTGCAAAGCCTTCCCAGACGTGTCCAGTTCAAAGTGGTTTGGAACTGAGTTTCAGTCAGAGTCATCACAGTGTCCTGTCTGCACCTGCAAAAGAGGTGCACCTGTTCACCGCCCTCTGCTGCCCTTTGGGGGTGTTAGTCCCACTTCAGCAAAGGCCCTGAGTCCAAGCTGTCATGTTATGGGTCCTGGGGGGGTCGGGGCTTCAGCATGTGAATTCTGGGGACACAGTTTAGCCTACACCAGACAGTAAGTATGACTGGAACTCACTGTGGCAGGCCCCTCTACCCTTGTACCCCCACTTCCTGCTCATTGATGTTGACCTTGGGCAGGTAGGACCTGAATCTGCCTTTGTATCTAGCTTAGGATACACACTTGGTGTTAGGGTGAACAAAAGAAAGCCATGTTAGGATTGGACCCCTCTACCACTGGAAGGACCACATCTAGTCTCAAGGAAATGACAAGGTGCCACGTCACCAGGGGGTCTGGAGCTGAGCAACTTATCTACCTTATCACCATTTATCTCCTCTAGTTTCCCCTAGCAATCATTAACTTCACTCCAAAGAAATCTTCCCACTCAGCAAAATTTCCCCTTCATACCACTCCCCTCCAAGTAGAGACCACTCTTCTCCAAGTCTGTAAGTGATTGTGGGCTGCTCTCTTGCTAGGGACCCCACCTGCAGAGTTTCTTCCCAAATAAATCCTGTGCTGGTGTTTGAGCCATCTCCTGCCTATCTATTCTGTACCTCTTTCAGTCTAAGATTTGGGAGTCCATTTGTCCTTCCTAGGCCTCAGGTTCCTAGTCTGTGCAGTCACCATGATACACTGTGTCTTAGTCCCAAGGAGATGTGGGCCAGTGCAGATGTTGCAGTGCCTGCATTTCTCCCCAGGTAGACTTGCAAGCCCTACAATGCCCGACCCTTACAAGTATCTTACAGGACTCAATTAGCCTGCAATTCCTAACATGAGCTTTCTTGGGGTTTTAAAATCCAGGAGACTGGGCTCGCATATGCCTGAGTCTCCTGGTAGACAAAAGAGTGACTCCATTAGGGAAGGGACATGCAGACTCTGGTCCTTGCTCCTTATTTCTGGTCACCAGGGTGTATCTCAGCAGCCACAGACATCCCAGGGAGATTGCCCAGGCCCCTTGCTCGGGTCACCTGCCTTAGTCCTTCAAACAAAGCCCTTGCTGCCCTGGAGGCTCCATTTTTATCAAGGGCTGTGCTGAGAAACACTTACCTGTCCACATACAGACCCACTTACTCAGCCTCCAGCCTTGCATCTTCTTGGCCTCTGCCTCCTGTCCCTGCTTTTCCCCAGGGCACAGAGCTCTGCTTCACTCCATTGTTCTGATGCTCAGTCATCCCAGACTCAGCTGTCCATTTGTACTAGCAGTGCTCTAAGGAGAGAGACAGGCAACCAGAGCACTGGTGGCCTTACTGTAATACAGGGCATCCTTGTGTCACCTGTGTCCTCAAGAAAGACATGGGAGCAAAGACCAGAGAACACATCCCTCCTTGTGTGCTGGTCATGGAGAATCCACAGTGCTGTTTCCTCGGAAGTCAGATGCCACTTACCCCAGTGATATCTCCCACCACATGCTCTGCACAGAGGGACAGTAGGTGACAGCCCCAGCCCCAGGGCCAATCTTGCACTGACACCAGCTGAACACCTCAGGCCCATGTGTCACACAGTGTCAAACATAGCATTGCGTATGTGTCACACACAGCATCTCAGTGTCACATACAGCACCTCACAGCCCTGTGAAGTATTGATGCCCCTCTTCCACAGATAAGGAAACTGAGGTGATTACCTGCCCTCAGCAGAGCTGATGTCCACCCTGTTCTGGTCACAAGTCATGGCTCTGAGTATCACACTCATCGTGTGGAGATGGGGCAGCTGGACTTGTGTCCCCATGCTGAGCACCTGAGGACTGGAGCCCCTGCAGGATCATGTTTGGGGAGGGTCTCAGAAGTCTGTTCTTCTGGAGCTTGTAAGTAGTTCTAATGCCTTTCCAAGTTTGAGCCTCCAAACTGATGATCCCACAGCTCCAGCTACCCTGGAACTCTCTGGCTCTGAGGGACTCTCTTTGTCAGATGCTCCCTCCTCTCCTGGGTGTCACCCCTGAGTCTTGCTCATTCAAAAGCATCTGGCATCACAAAAGATGATTGGAAACCTCAAGGGAGGCAGGTCAAGAGCCGCTAGTGCCTCCTTCTGAAGTTCTTCAGAGCCAGGGATGGTCCAGGGGGAAGCAGCCTCAGCTGCCCTGTGGCTGAACCTGGAAGCCAAAGGAGCAGAGAGAAGGCTGGAAATGCAACACGGCAAGAGCCGGGTCCCTCCAGCCTCGGTCCAGAGCTCTTCTTACAGCATCAATTCAACACCTAGGCCCAAAATAAGGGCAGGTTTGTGCCCACAGCCCACATCTCTGCATCTCTGATTGGTTCCTGGCCCTTCCAGAACTGGATCTGAAGATAAAATGGGAGCCTGGGGAGATGCCTTTTCCATCTTGTAGTTCGTACCCAACAATCATGCTTCTATGTGCACTGTCCAGAAGAAAGTCTGTTAAGCTCCTGGCCAGCAGGGTCCCTGCAGGAGTCCCCTGGGGTCCTCAGCCTTAAGAGACCCTGTGAACACAGCTGGTGAGTCCTTAGGATCCTCCTTCCCAGGTCTATGTGCCATAAATGTACCAGCATGGCCTGCCCTGTTCTGGGCCATGTTCTTCCAGAACACAACACTGAGAGGAAGATGCAACCTCACCCTCAGGTGAGTCCACCTAGTCTTGTGCTTCTCCTCTAGAACCCCTCCCAGGAGCAGTAGTGTTGGCCCTACAATGGCTTCAGATCCCTTCCCAGTGCCAAAGCACCCACCACAGAAGCGTGGAAGCTGGTGCCAGGTACACACACTCTCTGGGGATGAAGAAGGGAAGTAGAGGAGGACACCAAGCTTGCATCAGCCTCACACCTGTGCACTCTCATGCCTGCCTAGGTTGCTCCCATGCTCACTCACTTGCTCCCCACTCACCCTCCCTCTGCCACTTTTCTTTGTAGATTGGGCTCTGAGCCCTCTCTCTTCACTCTGCAGGAAGCCAAGAGAACCCCAAAAGTGACTTGGAGAGAGACTGCTTAAACTAAAGAGTCCGTGCAAAGGACACCTCCTCTCCACAACTTGGCAAAGTTCTTGAGAACACTGGGGCCAGCGCCAGACTTCTGCTGTGGCAAAGTGCTCTGTGCCTGGAACTGCTCTCTGGCTCTTCTCCCTGAGGAGGCCCAGTGTGTCACCTATTAACAGAGAATTCTGGTTCCCACGCTGTCAGGAATTGTTCCCTCCTATTTCCCAACACATGGAAAGGAATTTCTTATAACTCATGACCTTGCAAAGTAACAATATAAGATGAACAGAAACAAATTCATACCATGGCATGAAACATCAGCAGATTGTTAAACAATTAAGTTGGACATAAATATAGACAATTATAGACACACATTAGCCTCAGCTCCCACAGGTACAAAATTACATTGTGAGCTTGTTGCTAACTTAGGCCCTGGTTTGTCCAGGCATGTCTTTTGTCACCAAACTCTGTCCTCCAATTGTTCCTCCCAAACTAGTGCAGAATAGCCCAGATCAGCCTCATCTCCTCCCTGTGTCTCAGGGACAGGCTAGCAGCAGAGGCTATTCAGGTCTCTGTTCTCCCAGCTCAAAGTCTAGCTGTAACAATACAGAACCTTCCCACAGCACATCATGTCACTGAAGCTGGACTGAAGGTTAGAGGGGTCTGCATGCCTGCACAGGGGAGCACACGCCTGTGCTCCCCCATGTGTGCATTTCCACCAGCCTCCTGTGGCAGTCCCACCTCCAGAGGAAAGCCTATGGTTGACACCAAGTGATGGACAGATTTCTAGACCCATGGATGCTGAGAATGTGGAACATCCTGACAGGGCTCCTGGAAGAGGACCCACCCAGGACAAGCAGGAGTCCCTCCCAGATCAGTTTCCTGTCCCTCCCCAGTATCAGTACCCCCTACCCCAGTCCTAACCACACAACTAAGAAGCAGCCACTCAGGACAAAATGCTTCCTGGCCCAGGCTGTGGGTTTACCATGCTAACTCTCGTGTAGAGTGCCCAAAGGTACAGGGGACAGCAGTGCTCACCAGAGCACCTGGGCAAAATGCTGGAGAGCCCTATGTCCCCACCATCTGGTGCTCAACGAAATAACACTTTCTGTTTTGTTTTCATAGTTGTATTTTTCCTAATCTTTCCAGAATAGCAGCAAGCAGCACTGTGCAAGCAAAGCAAACAGGCTTTGGAGTTTGAGGCAGAATACATGTTTCAGCTGTGGCAATTAACCAGCCTGTACCCCAGCACAAGTGTGTCTGGGCTGAGTCTTCTTGGCATCAAAGCCAGGCACTGGATGGGGGCCCTCAGTGACAGGAGCCTGTAGTTCACTTTCCAGCAGAGGACAGTTGGCCTTCCTTTGGCCCATGAAGGCTGCACAATGCTCTTGAAAGGGGCCAGAGCCCTGGGCCAAAAAGAAAGGGGCAGGCAATGGAGCTCCAGCAGAGAGAGGGGATGCAGGTAGGAGGGGGACTGAGCCCAAAGGCTGGATCTCTGGATTGCCCCTACTTCAACCAGAGCAGCCCCGCTCACAGTTTTATGTAGCAGGATGCAATACCAGACTCCTTTAATGAGAAGTTCCCCTGATATAGACATTGTGGAAGGATGCCTGTGTTAGAGACCATCGGGACTCAGCTGAGACCCTAAAGCCCCTCTCCCTTTCTCCACTTACTAAAAGCATAATGAGTTGGTTTTCTTGTCAGTTTCTCTCCAATGCAAAAAATGTGTAGTGCAAAAATTTCTATGTGGTAGCAATTCCAGCACCCATGCTTGGTGTACCAGAGCCCTCAGCCTACAAGGCCTGACTACTTCCAGTTTCTGCACTGGTCAGCTTCCTGCTCTTCATTCTTTTCAACAAAATGGATAGGAGGAAATGACTTCTGTGTCTGCATGGTGCTCTGTTATGCCTTTGTCTACTGTTACTGGTCATTCACTGCCTGGACTGCCCAGCATTTTATTCCAACTGGGATTCCCCAGGAACATAAGACTCACTAAATCATGTACAAAGATTTTGCTGATGTATTGACACTTCCCTGTCACTCCCTCTTTCTCCTCCACCCCTTCTGTCCTCTGACTGTGTGTGGCTCTTCTGCAGGGCCCAGACTTCAAGAACAACATAACAAAGCCTCATGAGCCACCTGATACAAGACACCTCTACTGCTTCTCTGAAGCTGGACTGTTATAGGATGGGTGGTCCAAAAAGACTCTGGTCAGAAGACTTCTAAGCACTTGTGTCCCTTGAGAAAAGAATTCTGGTGAGACATGAAAATACAGTAAAGTTTATCAACGGTGAGGGGAAGACACCACAAGAGAAAGTAGTGGTGGCCCTGGCCAAGTAGGATAGAAGCACAAGCCCTTATGGATTGAAAGGGCAAACAACAAAAATTAGGATGATGGCTCCTTCCCTGTCCTCTCAGAAAACATGCCTTGGGGATCTACAGGGTGGCAGACTGACAAACACATGCATGCTCATTTCCTGCAATGAAGCTCATTTTAATGTTGTGGGGAGACAGATAACACAATTGAGTTTGATGAATGCTGAGCTGTGGAGGCCATAGGGCAGGACCCCAAGAAGGGACTCCAGCCAACACAGAGACAGGCATCCAACTCCCACTGAGTCACCTCACTGCATCCTGAGAAATTGACTGTCACTTCTCTTAGGCGGGGACAGTGACCTGTGTACTGTGCAACTGGCCAGGGGACTCAGGGTTGTCACTCTGCCCCAAACACCCCATCCAACTGTCTACACTTTGCCTGGGAAGCTGACATTCCACGAATCTGGTAGTGACTCATCCCAACAACTCTAGAAAAGGTTAATGTCACCATGAAATCATTTGTCCTCTCTGACCACTGGCCTTCCCTTCCTCAGGCTGAGTTCTGGAGGCTAAGAAGGCCAAGGAATGAACTGCTTATGTCAAGACTTCCAAGAGCTGTGTTACCAGGTGGACTGGGAGCACTGCAGTCAGCCAGGAAAGAGCTCCATGGGGCAAGTTGTTTAATCTCTCACTTCAGTGTCTCAGCTCTGTCATCCCTCACTCAGGAAACCATCCCATGCTATTATTCCATGAGACAATTTAAGGGAAATGACTGCACAGGGTTTGAGGAAAGCTATCAACAGTGAAAACTGAAAACACTGAACACTTCCTGGGGTGGAGGGCAGCTCTCAGAGACCGGGGTCTTTGAGCACAGTCCAGACTCTCTGACAAGCATTTTGTTGACAAAGGTTGGTCTTTACTCTCTCTGTGGAAATTAGAAGCCACTCTCTGTTCTGTCACAATAACTCTGGTGCAGAGGTATGTCCTTTAAGTGTAGAGATTCACAGGATAAAGGAGAAAGCCTCTGATTCCCTGATCCACCATGTCGATGGACTGATCCCCAGGGACCTGAGTAGAGGCTCTGCTGTCCAAGAAGGAAGAAGTGACACTGGGGAAAGATTTCCACAGATCTGGAGTGGGGAGGTTGGATTGAGCAGCCTAGGTTAGAACAGTAGGCTTGGCACAGGCCAGATAGGAGTGTTCCTTAAAGCAAAGGGATTCTGTGACCATTTGAAGTACAGCAAGTTTGTAGGAGCCACACACCCTAACCTCTACTGAAGGCTGTGCAGCCTCCACCTGGCCCCTGAAGTCCTTGTCTTTGGGTCTCCACATCATAATGCAAGGGAAAGAGACAGAGTGTGGCAGTGTTGCTGGCGGGTGGAGTCTGCAATAAGAAGACTTCCAAATTCTTTGAGTACTACAGGGAAGAATCCATCACAGGACATGTGGGTATAAATTGAGTTTATTTAAAATTAGGGCAGGGAAATACAAGTGGAAGCTGGGAAGCAGATAGCATGCATCTCTTTTTTTTTTTTTTTTTTTTTTTTTTTGGTGCTTTAAAAACTCATAATCTATGGGCAGGAAGGAACCAGGTGGTTCCCATCCAATAATCAGTGAGTGAGGAGGGGCATGGATGGCCCCTGGGCCAGGTGAGGGCGATCTGAGTTGTCTCTGTTCAGGACCTGGTCAATCCGAAACGTGATATGAAGTTTCTATGAGTCCTGAACTTTCCCTAATTTTAACCTACCTCAGCAGGGCCCAGTTTGCAGCAGGAGTGTGCAAGGCAGCTGGGAGTAAGGAGTGTCAGGAGCTGGTGGAGAGTCACAGCCAGAGTGCAGTAGGAAGGTCAGGCTTGCTGGGATGAGGCAGGGGTGCTGTAGAGAAGTCTCGCCATTAGCAAAGCTACATCTCTCCCTGAGTGTGGACGCATGTGGACACCAGCCCGTGACAGAAGCAAGTGTAGGATAAACACTTACCTAACTTGATGTGAAAACTCAGATCCTGTTGTCTCTTTTCCTGCCTGAGATTCAGCCCATTTTGGTTGCACACAGACAGAGAACTGCTTGATGTGCTTGATGTGTAGAGGAGCTAATATAGTAACCTTAAACTGACAGCAGTCCCAGGAAGGTGACCGGGAAGTAGTGAAGAGGTCTGGTAGTGATTAATAAATTTGGGTTGTAATACACTTGTGCATGGAAGCAATGCTAGGAATCTCTCTGTATAGCTATCCTTATCTCAACTAGCAAAAATGCTATGTCATTCTTATTATTGCTTATGTCTTCTCTTTAACAAAATTGGAAATGAGAGCAGAACAGGTTCTGCCTGGAAGCGAGGGGGGTGGGGGGAGGGGAAGGAAGCGGGGGGGGGGGGGCAGGGGGGAAAGTTGGCCCAAACAATGTGTGCACATATGAATAAATGAATAAATAGACCAAAAAAAAAAAAAGAGGGTGAACTGCCTTCCCCAGAGGGACTGTAGGTCATGTGGTCATGAAGAGCCTTCTTGCCAGCCCAGTGGGGAGCAAAGCTCTGACCCAGAATCCTGACCACAAGTTCTTTCTGAGTGGACCATAGAAGCTGCTTGTGAGACAAAATCCAGGAACCTGGTTTTATGTGGAGGAGAAATCGTGCAGGGCAGTGGGAAATAAGAAAGAGATGAGAAGTAAAGAGAAACTCCAAAGCAGAGACCCAGTGACTTCCACATACAGTGGACCAAGCACAGCACTGACTCAGTGGTGCAACACGGGAACAACCACCCAGAGTTGCCTGGGGCTCCCACAGCCTCCACCAGGCCTGCACAGTGTTGTCCACCAGCCTCACATCACAATCCTGGCTCACATACTCACATATGCACATGCCCGCCCCCACACACACACCCCACACGTGCACACACACAACACACCAAGAACTCTTTGGTCAGGCATCAACTTGCCCTGGAGTGGGGAGGTTGGATTGAGCAGCCTGGGTTAGAACAGTAGGCTCGCCATAGGCCAGGTAGGAGCATTCCTTTAAAGCAAAGGAATTTTGTGACCATCTGAGGTACAGCAAGTTTGGGAGAGCCACACACCCTAACCTCTACTGAAGGCTATTCAGTCTCCACCTGGCCCCTGAAGTCCTTGTCTCTGAGCCTCTTACACAACAGTAGAATCCCCCATATGGATGCAAGTTTGGTTAGGGTGACACTTGTAGGATCTGGGTCTCGCTCTGACTGGCATCCCAGCTTCTGCCTTGTTCTGGACAAACCCTCAAGGCAGCTCTGTGGAAAGGGGCCCACAGAAAATCCAGTTCCCTCCAAAGCCCCCCAGAGAAGCACCTCAGTTGCAGCTCCTCCAGCCCCAGCCGGGCCAGCAGGCAAGGCAGCCCCAGTTACACCCCAACTGCAGCTGTTGGGAGACCCTGAGCCAGAACCACAAGACCCACCCAAATATGGATGCCTGAGACACAGAGACAGTGAGTGGCATGGATGTCTATTGCTATTTTTAGCCACTAGGTTTCAGGATAATTTGTTATATAGCAACAAACAGCTGATACATATATACTAGTACAGAGAAATCTAGGATGGCACCCTGCAGGGAAATGTATTTGACTTTGTTTGACTCTGTGTTTCTTATATACCCCAGTTATACAGCGCTTCTCCTAAGAATACCTTATCTTGGGGTATGGATGGTGCACAGAATATACTTTGGGAAGATCTGAGGCATTTGTTGTTAAAAAATTATAACTCATTCACTCTATCTAGTAGCTCAATATTAGATAAATTATACCAAAATACATTTGAATAAAAACTTTAGAAACATAACCACGCGATGTGCATTTCTGTAGTCCCCCATTTGAAGGAATACTGAAGGCAGTCTTCTGTTGAGTTAGCATTTTGTTCTTCCCACCATTATCTTTAACATATTGGTTTTAGTAAATCTGAAGCTCATTTTCTTGGCTGTATTTAAAGCATTTGTTTTAAAAAAAAAAAAAAGAAGTCCATGCTCATTAAGAACTTTAAACCCAGCTGCTGGTTAAAAAGAAACTGAGCTGTTGGCTGCTCTAAGCCAACTAAGCTGTCTTAGTGCACAGCCTTCCTTCATCCTGGTCAGAAAAGTAAGGGGCACCCGGCAGAGCTAGGAGGAAAACACAGCTTCTGCCCAGTAGGCTGCACTGGGGTGACCATGGGAACCTCACTCCTCCAGAGAGACCATCTTCTTCCTTAAAGGATCAGGGACCTGACTCTGAGAACAGCTTCAAAGAACTGCAAGTGACCTGAAAATCTGGAGCCAACATCAGCCCTGAGGCTGATTCCTGTGAAAACCTGGGTTGGTGGAGCTGTGAGCACCTGCGCCTCCGCCCAGTCCTGCATGGTGAGTGCCACAGACTGACAGCTGGCAGGGCTCTCCCTGCTGTCCAGACTGGTACCTCTCACCCTCTTGCTAGCCCCACTTTGCTCTCCTGCAGACTGGGATTGAGGACGTGGGCTTCACAGGACCCAGGGGCAATTCCTGAGAGTAGGGAGCACCAGACATTAAGTCCACCTGGACTGCCCTCCTCCCCAAAGTCCTGCTTTACCCCAGGTGTGGGTAACTTTGGGACAGGTAGTCCACAGCACTGAAGACTGAACACAACCACAGCAGAAGGACTGTTTTGAGATGATTTTTCTTCAGGAGAAAGAATGTTATGCTTTACAAAGAGGTTCACTTAACTAGCCTAGGGCTTTAAGCAGAAAGAGCCATCCCACGGAATCTACAGAAAGAGGAAGCCAAGGGCATTTCACCATCAGTCAGAGAGCAACACCGCTACATGGAAGTGCAGCCGAAGGTAAACGTTTATGAAAACACCTTTCTGCACAATTTCTCGGGAATGTCCTCAATTCAGCAGGTGCTCCAATGGTGTGTGCTCCAACTGCAGATAGCTGCTCAGACAGAGGCAGCCACAGGCCAACCATACAGAGCCACCCCTGGCTGCCGACTCAACCTAGTGGTGAAAAATGGCTGCAATTATGTTGTCAAGAAGGCTGTTTGTATGATCTCTCCAGCTCATGTCTCCTTTTCCTCAATAAGCAGGACACACGCATGTTTCATAAAACGTCTGTTTCTTGTCCCAGTATGTTGTAGGTGGGATCCCCACAGAGTCCATAGAGATCCTGGGCCCACCACTGTATCACCCTTACTGTCCAGGGCCTTTGAGAAGCTTGGATCAGAAGACCTGGAATTGCTGTGGAAGAAGAAAATCTTAGTGATGGCACAGAATTTATAAATGCTGTGAGCATATAAAAGGAATAAGTAGAAAAACCAGTCTACTCCCCAACTTGTCTGAAAGATACATCTAACACAGCCACCACATGGAGGATAACTCAACAGGTACAGCAGGCACAAAACAGAAGTCAGACTGTCTGAACATGGTGTGTCTGCCAGCTTCAAGAGTTCTGACTGCATCTTGACTGTTAAAATCACAGGCATCCAAAAATCTGTTCAGGAATCAAGTTATTGGTCACAAGGAGGAAATTATGTTCTGAAGGTAGGTGGGAAGATGACCAGGGAGTCACCAATGATTCAAGGAGGGGACAGTAACACACCCCATCCAGCCCACCCACAGCAAAACAGGAGCTAGGAGCATAGAAAATCAGCTCTTCCTCCAAGATGCCTCCCAGAATAAGCAAGACTTATGAAGCAGCACCAGAACCAGTTTAACCATTGTGTTGTTAGCAACGTGGCTGGGTGGGTCACTGTGCCTGAGAGTTCCCCTGTCCATTCTTATTCCAGCTTTGCAGGAGAAACAAAGTAGGGACCTCTTTTCTAACTTCAATTTTCAACTATGTGAGTACATTATCTGCTCAAGAATAAATGTTAAATAGAAATAAGCAAATCAGAAACAAATGCAGCCTTTTCTGGGAAGGAGATGAGCCACTGAAGTCTTGTCTGCATGGTGATATCAATGGGGAGTTTGATGGGTGTCACTCACCCCCAGAGTGACAGCAGTGACCTGGTTATTCCCAGGGCACCGAAACTTCTGCAAACACCTTATTGGGTGATTTTGTCATTGTGCAAACAACAAAAAGTCACTTACATATACTAAGACAGCTATATCATCACCAGGAAATAGAATCTCATGGACCACCATCATCTATGCAGCTCATGTTGATGGAGGTCATCAGTATGTGACTTATGACTGTATTTTATTCATGAAAGTTTCAAACAAAAGCTTATTATATTTTCCTTATTTGGAGGCCTAACTTTTATCTGCAGAAGAAATGCATTCCTTATAGTCAAGAATTCTGTCCACATACAGGAGGAATAGGGAAAGGTAGGAAACCTAAAACTTGAAAGTGTTTGATGTGCCCACTGTAGAGGAGTTAATATAGCAACCTTAAAATGACAGAGGCCACTACGGAAAGGTGACCGGGAAGTAGTGAAGAAGTCTAATAGAGATGAATCAATTCAGGTTGTAATACACCTGTGCATGGAAGCAATGCTAGGAATCTCTCTGTATAGCTATCCTTATCTCAAATTAGCAAAAACGCTATGTCTGTCTTATTATTGCTTATGTCTTCTCTTCAACAAAATTGGAGAAAAGGGAAGAATGGGTTCTGCCTGGAAGCGAGGAGGGTGAGGGGGAGATGGAGGGGGCAGGAGGCAGGGGGGAGAAAGGGCCCAAACAATGTATGCACATATGAATAAATGAATAAAAAAAAACAATTCAGTCCACACCCCATCACCTGGAGCCAAACTTTCTAAGCACAGCATTTCCTGTTTCCTCCTCCCTTCATGGAAGCATTAGGACAGTATAAGGCTGTCTTCCCATCCCAGCAGACCATGAGGTTCAGCCCAAGCCCAGGGCCACAAGAAGGAGCTATATCTATTCTTACACTTGAGACCTCACAGAACATCTGGCATACAGAGGCATCCAGAAAATATTTCTTGAAAAAATGAATTCATAATCTCAAACACAGTGTGTGTTTCACCCTCCCACCTAGTTGCCATTTGTCCTTTTATGGAGTGCTCATTAGACACACATCCTGACTCTTTGTAAGCAGTTCTTTTAGGTGTGGAGGCACCACAGAAGTCTCAGCAGCAGCATCACCGTTGTCACCTCCATCAGTTACAGACATCTCCCTTTCTGTCTATAACATACCTCTGGCTCCTGGAATGATTGGTTGACTATGAGGTTGTCTTTGGGTGCTTCATCCACCATCTACCACCCATCCCCCACATCCCACTACCCACTGTCCACCATCCAATCCATCACCCACCATCTACCCCCACACGTACTAACCACCAAACTATTGCCCACCATCACCACTCACCCACCGCCTCCAGCCTCACCATTCCCATCCACTGCCCACCACCTACTACCCACAATCCATCACCTACCACCCATCTACAACCTGCAATCTAATACCCACAATCCACCACCCACCACCTACTATTCACAACTACCCAGAATCCACCACCATGATCCACCCCCATACTAACCACCAACCAACCTTCCACTATCCATCTTCCACCACAAACCTACCATTCACCATAAACCATAACCATCCATCCCCATAAACCCACAATCCACCACTCACTAACTGCCTTCCCACTAACCATCAACCACTATTCACCACCACCCATTGCTCACAAACTACCACTCACCACCTGTCACATGCCATATAGCACCCATTGGTGAAGAGCATCCATTCTTGCTGTGGGCACTCAGAGAAACCAAGTGTCCTGGAAGGGTTGATACAGCTTTCCCAGGAAATCTAGTTACAACTGGAGACTAACCCTCTAGCCTAAATTAGTTGTCACGTGGCACAGTTAGTAGTTATTTGACTACAACATGGAATGGAATTTGAACCCAGAACTTACAAAACCAGAGTGAATTCTAAGAATTCCTCAGTCATCTCTTGATATCCCAGATGCCGGTTGGGAGGCAGCTGCCAGCCAGTCGCCCCAATTGATTTTTCTCCTGGGCATATTGCCTCAGCCCCCTCTGGCTGTCATGGGAAGGTGTCATAGGGCAAAGAAGCAAAGGGAAACAGAATCATCAGAAAGCAGCAGGAACATCTTGTCTCTGATGAAACAGTGCTGGCTATTTACAACATGATTATCTTCAAAAGCCCCAGGACAGGCACCGGTGATATTGTGTGTTTACCTTGACTGAGGCAAAGTCCTGGTCCTAGTGCAGTGGTGACTGAGGTCCCTCCCTGCATTCCCCCAGCACAGCCTGTTCCTGCTGTGCCACCAGGTGCCTGAGGGAGGAAGTAGCTGGGGCCTGACTAATCTCAAGACAGCCTCCCACCACATCACAGCCATCACTGTGTAAGCTGAAAAATGAAAGAGGGGACAGTCACCAGAGAAGGCAGAAAGCAACATTACAGAGCCTCCAATCCAGAAGCCCAGGTGCACAAAGTCCTTAGGTTCCAGTCACTGCTAGTTCCTCTGAGAGTGTGATGCTTGCCTAACTGGAAAAGAGACCTCATTTGACTGTGCGCAGTGCCTGCTCATGAAGGGGAGGGATGGAGGGTCTTGGAGCTGGCCACACTTCTACAATTTATGTCAGAAAACAGACCAGCACCCAGAGTCAGTGACTAGCTATGGCAATGGTCCTGTTTGTTTCTGGAAAGGAAGGAAGGAGGGGAATAAATAACCCTTCTTAAATGTGGCCACTCTGACCCAGCAGGTACCAACCAAACACTTAAGATGACCCATTGGAGAAGGCATATTTTACTGCAGCCCAGTGCATACACATGCACACACATTCATACTCAAATGCACACATGCACACATGTGCACTCGTCCACATTCACACACTCCCATGCATGCACACACATGCACCCACACTCACATGCACACATGCACACATGCACCCACATTCACACTCACATTCACACATGCACACATATGCACACTCACACATTCACACATGCACACTCACACATTCACACACTCACATGCAAGCACACGTGTGCACATTCAATTCACTCTTGAGCATGCATGCATTTGTACACATATATTTCAGGAAATGTTTCCCTTTACTACACAGGTGATACTCTGTTCTGTTTTTCTATTTTATTTTTCTATTGCGGTCCACATCCTATAATAAAGTTTACAAATCCTGAATGTAGGGGCTGATGGGGGGTTTTTAGGACTAATTTTTTAAGAACAAATTCATTGAGGTATGATTTATATGGCACAAAATTCACCCCTTTAAAATTTACAACTCATTTTCTAGTTTATTTCCAAAATAGTCAACAATCATCAAATCTATTGTAGAAGATTTTCCCCCAAAATGTAGAATATTTACTCCAAAAAGAAACCTCATACCCAATATCTATTCTATTTTATTTAAATTTTAAAATACTGGTCCCAACCCACCACATTTATTTCACTAATGGATCACAACTGCAGACTGTACCTAGTGCCCTGTTTCCTCCCCCACAACCATGCCCAGGTCCAGGAGGCCAAGGGCAGAGAGAGAGAGACTGAGTCCCCTGAGGTCACACACTCCGAGAGGCGGGTCCCCAGGGACTGCAGAGGCCACCCTTGATCCCTGAAGCTAAAACCTGTAGTCCAGGGTGAGCCAACCCCATACAAATCCTTCTGCTGAAGATGCTGGTCCTGGCCAGCAAAGTGACTTCAGGGTGTAAGACTGAAGTTGCCAGTGGACTCCTGAGTGAGCCACAGCCAGACCTTAGGACACAGACCTGCCTCAGCAGAGAAACTCATAGCCAGGATGGGCTGTGCTGATCCTTGCCAGGCCAAGAGTCTCAGAAGCCAACTCAAGGCAGCATTGCCTCACATGCCTCAAACCCACATGGAGCAGATGACCGGGAGTCCAAAGCTGCAGGTGACCAGGTGTCCAAAGCTGCAAGCTATAGAAGGTGTGTGTATCTTCATAGCAGTGAATTTTCATTGTGAAGTAAAACCTAGAGCCGTTTCAATCAGACATCTGCTGAAAACTCCTAGGAAATAATTACTGTAAAGGATGTAATGATTAAGTATGGGTGAAAAGTTCACATCTTCCCTCATTTCCCAACCCTCCACTTTTGGTGAAGTGTGCGTGTGTGCATGTCTGTGTGTTTGTATGCTGCTGTGTGTGTGAGATTGTGTGTACATGTTTATGCATGTATGTGTTGGGGAAGAGGGAGCAATTGGTCCTCTTGTAGCCTGGATGCTCTGGATCCTGGAAATGAGGCTGAAACTCCACCATCACCACCACCACCATCATCACCATCACCACCACCATCATCACCATCACCACCACCACCATCACCACCCCATCACCACCATCACCACCACCATTACCACCAACACCAACATCATCACCACCATCACCCCCACACACCACCACCATCACCACCACCACAAAGGCCTCAGCTCCTCTCATAGTGGCAGTCACACAGGCCCCAGCTGCAGAAGGAGAGGGAAATCAGGGGGCCTGAGCCTGGATCCCTGGGGAAGCCAAGCTGCACGGAGGCTATTCATCCCTGCGTGCTGAGGCAGAACATAGGGGACAGAGCAGGCACTGGCCAGCCTTCTCTGCCTGGCAAGAACCCGTAGTGAGCACCTTATTCTTCCCATTTGCCCAGATGGGTGGCATCAGGAGGAGAAAGAGAACTGGAAGTGTCTCCCATCCCTTCTAGACCTCCCCTTCCAAGACCCCCTAAGTCCCTAAGCAGGTTCCTCTTCTGTTAATAGAAGTGATTTGTCCCTTCAATAAGCATTTACTGAGCACCTGGGACAGAGGAACCTGGTCCCAAAAGAGAACAGAGCTGGTCCCATTGGGGTTGGACCTCCCTAGAGCAAGGGATAACAACTCTGAAAAGCAGTGACAGGACAGGATGCAAAGCAGGGCAGCAGGGCCTCAGCCAGAGACAGCAGCACCCGTAGACTCAGGTGTCCTTGCTGCCACCAATCCCCAGGATGTTAGAGTTCAGCCACCAGCAGAAGCCTCTGTGTGCAAAGGAAGCAAGCCTGCTGCAGCCACTGGGCCCAGCTTCAGCACCCTGCTCCAATGGTCAGGATAGAACAAGGGCTACTGGTCAGAGCCCCTAAGACACTCCAGGCACCACATTTGAGACAAGCCCATTTGGACAGTGCTGGTTGTGGTTGGCCTGTTACTGTTCCTCTGCTGGTCTGAGGAACAAATAAATAAATCAACCTGAGTGATGCCAGCATCAGTTCTGGGGTGGGCGGAGGTGGCTGGTTCTTTGGTGGTAGTTCCCATCACAGCCTAGAGCCACACACCCAAGATTAACACCTCTCGTGCTACACCCTGTGAGGCAGCCAACCCTCCTCATGCCTGGGATTAACAGGCTTTCTGGGACACAAAACATTTTGGAGCTACAATAAGGACCTGCTTAATGGTCCTTGTCCCTCCACTAGAATACCCAGGCTTTCACAGATAAACCACCAGTGGACAGGTAGCATCCAAACCAGCCCTCTATTTGCAGGATAGACCGAGCCAGGTTTGAGGAAGAGGGGCTTCCAGGCCTGTCCCCAACAAACCACAGGTGTGAACCAGAATCCAAATATGAGCAGAGCCTGGCCCATGAGCCAAGGTTGGCCCTGAGCCTGGCTGTCCTCAGACCAGCTGAGGTGGTGTTTCACCCACTCCCTTGGGTCTCCAGGTCCCTGGAGTGGCCAGTGACAGCTGCCAGGTAGGTGTCCAGGCATGGCGAGAATGATGCACCTGGGCAATGTTCGCCCAACAGGGCAGTTCTGTGCACAGGATTATAAGAACACAGTTGGGGTTTTATTCTTGTCCACATCCTCTGCCTGGCCTGCAGAGTGGGGTCGGTGGGGTAGGTTCTGAGGAGCTTGTGGCTATTGTGCTTCAAGTGACCCAGAGCCCAGGTGAGGTCGTAGAACACATCTGACACCTGAGTGGAGTGGGAAGGAGTGTCTGTGGCTCTGTTTACCCCTATGATCACTCAGCTTCCCCTTGGCTCTCCCAGCCCTCATCTGGAGGCCCTTCACACCTGCAGGAGAGCCTCAGACCTCTAAGATAGGGAGATGAACACAGGGAAGGCAAGGAGAGCACAAAGAGGGAAAAGGACATGGTGGAAGAAGAGAGAAAGGGGAAGTGAGAGGCTGGGGTGCCTTAAAGTTGCCTGAATGACCACTGAGTCCCCTGTTTCCGACACCACATGACTGGGATCTCCATGGATGTCAGCAGGCCATGACCCCAGCAGGCAGCTGGGCTCCTTATAAAAACAGTGCCTAAGTGTGTTTCACAGCTAGATCCACATGGCGCTTTCTACCTCGCAAGTTCCTGTTTGCCTCCCACCCAGGTCTGTCTCCCAGCCTGAAGGGGACTGTCCTCCAGAGGAGCAGCTCAGTCCCGCCCCCTGCTGGCTGCTCTCAGGATGACTTATCCCATGTGCTGCACAAAGGAGAGGCTGCGGCCATGCTGGAGCGCAGTTCTCAGTGCCCACCTTTCTGGGGGTGTGAGAGGAAGGAGGGGCAACTCAGAGCCATCGACTCCCTGAAGAAATGCAAATGAGCTCAGAGAGAAAGCTGCAGTGGCAGGTGGAGTGCGGTTACACTGCCTGAGAGCAAAATACAGAGAAGTAGCAAGAAAGGAGACCTAATTCCTGACTAAAGTGAAAACAATGGGAAAACCACACATGGATACACAGAAAATGTTAATGAAATAATTTGTGTGTCCCACAATGTCCCAGACTTTGGAAGTCACCTTTGTTGGATCACATGTTCTTTGGCAATCCGGGACAATAAATACTGTTCCTCAAAATTTTAAAAAAAAATTACAATTTAAAATAAAAATAAATACTGTTCCTCAGATGAGGAAAATGGCTGCAGAGTTGGGCAGACACCATGAGAAAAAGGCATATGGAGACAGATTACATGTTGCTGTTCTCTGCAGTGTGTGACACATGACATGACCTTGTCTCAAGAGTAATGAGGTACCTGGCTCTCTAGGTCCCTTCCTTATCCCTCCTCCCCTGGACCCAAAACAAATTGCTGATAAATTCAGTGTTTAAGGCTGCTATGCCACTACAGTGAAGAGAAAGCCCAGCCTGCCCCCCTCCCTGGGGTGAAACTTCTGGCCCCTGCACAGGAACACATCACCCCACCCTAAGCTGAGCAATCATGAGACAGCTGCAAACCCATGGCTGGGGCTGTTTCACTGTAAGTCACCTTTCTGGGTTTTAAAAGGTATTTAGCATTCCAAGGACAAGAAGGAAAGTTGGCAGAGGTACAGAGGCACCCGAATCTTATCCCAGGTCCGGAGAGCAGCTGAAAAGTGACATTTCATGCTCTGCTCTTTCCTGCGGGGGGGAGGAGGGAAGCTCTGTGCCACTTACTGACTGAGAACCAGAGAAGAGAATGAGCTCACGGCAAAATCAGCAAGGACCAGCCTGGGCAACTTGCCCTTCCACTGGAGCCAGGCACCAAAGAGATGCCAAGAGTCACCATAGCTCCTGGTGATTTGGGACACAGCAGGTGCCATTGCTGTGTACGGGTCACCAAGGCTACATGGGCTCAGGTCCCCATCCCAGCCAGAGGGAGGAGGTGATGACCTGAAGTGTGGTGGGGGTGGCCAAGAAGAATGAGTTTGAACCTGAAAATTAAAAGGGCCCTGGGGACCCTGGCAGGTCCAGCCACACACCTGCCTTCAGAAGAAGGAGCTGCTGGCTTCTGATGGTGCCCAGCATTAGGTAGAGCCAAGGTGAGCATTGCACAGGCTGGAGCACAGTGTGCCAGGCACATTCCATTAACAAAACACAAGGGGCAGAAGGAGAACAAGTCATGCTTGTCCCTGCTGAGACTGGCCCCATTGTGCTACCTCGCAGGACAGAATTTGCCTTGTTGAAAGTTCCCATTGCCACCACTGTCAAGTCAAATCCCTCCAAAGTGCAGACTGGAGCCTCTGCAAGCTCTGGGCAGCTGTGCTGGAGGAAGCCCAATGTTGCAGCAAAATCCCGGCTGCTGAATGGCCAGTGAGCAGGGCAGCCATGTGGCCCCTGAGAGTCACTTCTTCCACTTGTCTGAGCAGACAGAGGGAGGCCTTGGGGACCAGCTGGAAGGGAGTCTGCTGGGGCTCCATTGAGGCTAGTTTCTGAAGGCCTCTCAAGGCCAGGGGACACCAGGTACCTCCCTCCTGCTAATTCACATTCTTGGAGCCTTCAGTAGCAGTGGCCATCTGCTGGGCACTCTGGGCCCTGGCAGCTGCTCCTGCCCACAGTGGCCCTGCCCCACAGACCACATCCCCAGTTTCTGCTGCTCCCAACTCTGCTCAGATGATCCAAAGAGATGACTTACCAAATCAAAAAACACCGCAACAGGAAAAAAAAAAAAAAACAGAAAAAGATGACTGGCAGAAATGACTTACCTACCCTGACCTATTGCTAAGCTTCAAAGTAAACACCTGCTACTGCAAACAGAATAAATGCTAAGTCACTTCAAGACCCAAGTTCATCTTTTAAACAAATTCTGCCACCACTTGAAACCTGCTGGGCCAGAGGAATTTTCCACCTGCCCGGATCATTATTAGATCCCCATCTTCACATGTCAGACCAATATTTGATGTCTACTGCCACTTGCAAAAGGAAGAAAGGAAGAAAGAAAGAGGAAAGGAAAGGAAAAGAGAAAAGAAAAACCAGCACAACAGAAAGTTATATTTAGGAGCCCCAAAGTAGCTTGCTCTCCATACAGTAGCTACAGTCAAAGGCACAAATAACAAAACAGGTGGACACAGAAATAAGGCAGGAAATGAAAACCAGGCTGGCTAGAAACTGGAGGAGTCTTTAGGAAGCAATGTGAGGGCAAAAGGAAGCTTGAGGGTGACTTCTTCGATCAGAGTTACGATCCACAGCCAAAGTCGAGGTGAACATGCAGTTGTCAGAGGGCATTTACCAAGCTCCCATTGTGTGCCTGGCTTTGTGTTTGGAGGTCACCCCCCAAGTTACTTCAGCCTTTCGAGATACTGGGTTCCTTCAGCATCCATACCATCTGATGCTGTGTGGCTTTTCCTTTCCATTTTTCTTGGAATGTGGGAAATTCTGAGTCTGAGCAGGGAGGCCAAAGACACACTGCAACCCATGGGCTCAGCAGAACCAGGAGCTCAGCTCTTTGACCCATGGGATCAACAGAACCAGAAGTTTGGATCCAGGGTGGGGCATGTGTCCTCTGTCCTGTGTGCACAGTGCCCTGTCACTTGACTGTTTTCTTCAACTCTCCGAGCAGGAGGTGAGGCGGGGCTGCTCCCTAGGACACTGCTAACCACACTGGCAGAAGGCTACATGGGGACACCAGTTGCATGTGGCACTTGATCACCCCATGGGAAGTTGAGTGTGGGCTTTGTTCTAGTATTAGCTCAGCAGAAGTTAGGATGAGGGAAGCAATGTAAAAAGGGAGTCCAATAGGACAAGCTGAATTTGTATTCTAGTTGTGAAATAGATGTGTGAATTATCTATATATACAAAAACTGTAATGAGTCTATGGACTATTGCAATTAGCACGAGACACCCTGAACCAAGAATAACTTAGTGACCTCTGTGGGCAGTGCAAGATAGCAGAGTTCAATGTGGAAAGACATGGGTTTCACTGTGGGAGGACAGGGCCACTTTAGACAGGAAAAGGCAAAGTCACCACTCTGGGAAGTATTGTGAGGAAAGTTGCCCAGGTGCATGCATACAGCCTTCGGGTTCCCAAGAACTATGTGATGGACTCAGGATGAGCAGAGCTCCCAGAGGGAGCAGGAGAAGATGAGGTCAGCTGAGGTCATCCATGGGGACACACAAGGAGCCAATCAAGACACTGTAGTAATTCTCTCAGAAAGATCACCTAGCATCAAAGTATGGGAAGGATGAAGATAGCCATGGTGTGACTCAGACAGAATCCCTGCAAGTTGGAGACTCAGGAGGGGAACTCAAGAGCTGCCTCATTATCTGGAGAGGCAAGACTAGGGGCAATGATCATGAAACACAGAAAGCGGGGGAGATGAGTGGATGCATAGGAGCCTCTGTGTGTCCATCTCACATGCTGGGATCCTCTCTGTTGCATTCCTAGTCACCTCCATCATGGTCATACCCAAATTCTGCCTAAGTCAGAGTCTGATTCTCCAGGAGGAGGGCCTCTGAGCCACCACCACTGGAGGGCTTGGGCAAACAAGGCCTCTCTTGGGGCCATCTCCACTAGGATAAGTTTTGGGTGCTCTAACAGAGAGACCACAATAACCATGGTTAAGTGAGGCAGAGAGCTCTGCTGTCTACAGAGGCAGTCCAGGCACATGACAGCCGGAGACTGCACAGTTGCTAACATGCCGCCTCCCCCTTTCTGACTGCTCCATTGGTGCAGCCCTTGCTGACAATTTCCTAATGGGCTCCTCCTCACCCTGCATGTTCCAGGCAACAGGATGGGGAAGGGGTGGAAAGGGATCAGTCCCCTTCCCTTTTAGGGTGTAGTCTAGAAGCTACATCCATTAACCCCACTCACCCAGGACTTAGTGTGTCATCCAGAGCACAGAAACTTAAGAAATAGCAGCCCAGATGCAAATCCTATCACCATGAGCAATACGCCCCCCTCCCCACCCTACACCCGTGGTCACCATGAGCAAAAGGATTAGTGGATATGAAGCCCACCTGTGGTCATCCTGAACAAAGAAACTGGTGATATGGGGCCCTGCAGTCACCACTATGAACGACTTGACCCAAAGCAATAGCCACACTGTTTGTGAGCAGAGTGGAAAGAATAGCTCAAGGAAATGGTGGCCTCACTAGCAGAAATGGGAGGAACAGGGACAAGAGCCAGCACCAGAGGCAGACATTAGTTCATTTAGAATATATGATGGGCTCCCAAGGACATTGGCCACCTATATTTAATGTTTTTGCATCAATAAATAGGATCGGGGTCAAGAGGACTGGTCTTAAGCACATTAACCCTGGTGACAGGGATGGATCTTGGCCACTGGGAGTAAAAGTCTTTCCACAGAATAACATGGACCCTGTCCCAGAGTTGCTTGGTAAATAAAGCCTGGCTAATGCAGAGGGCAGCAGCCTCCTCAAGACAGACCTAAGTGTCACGTGCTGAATGATGAGCACTATTAAAGGGCTTAACTATGAAGTATCTCCCATAGGCTCATGTATTAAATACTTGGTACCCAGCTGGTGGTGCCATTTTAGGAGGTTCCGGAAACTTAACTGGAGGAAGCATGTCACTGGGGGCGGGTCCATGGAGTATCTTATCCCTGACCCCCTTCTTTTCTTATTTTGGCAGTACTGGGGTTTGAACTCAGGACCTCATGCTTCCTAGGCAGGAATTCAGCCACTTGAGCCACACATCCACTTTCTCCCCTTCTCTCTCTCTCTCTCTCTCTCTCTCTCTCTCTCTCTCTCTCTCTGCTTCTTGCCTACCATGGGGTTAACAATCTCCTCCACCACATCACCACATGCTCCTGCCTACCATGAGGTTCTCCCCAAGCACTTAGGGCCAAGTGACTATGGACTGAGCCCTCTGAAACTGTGAACCCCTTAAGTTTTTACATCAAGTATTCAGCCACAGTGACACAAAAGTAACTAATACATAAAATATGGCAAAAAGGTAGATTCTGCCACAAACCTGCAGAAGGTTCTCAAAGTCACAACTGTAAGAGCACTGTTTTGGCAGGCAATATCTGACCATCAAAAGACTGACCTGAACTGGGCACCAGTGGCTCACGCCTATAATCCCAGCTACTCAGGAGGCAGAGATCAGGAAGATCGTGAGTCAAAGTCAGTCCAGGCAAATAGTTCTTGAGACCCTATCTCAAAAAAACCCTTCACAAAAATAGAGCAGGTGGAGTGGCTCAAGGTGAAGACCCTGAGTTCAAGCCGCAGTACCACAAAAAAAAAAAAAAGTAAAACAAAAAAGACGGAATTCATATTGAACTGTGTCTGTCCTGGAGCAGGATCAGGAATGTCATGTTTACTCATGCTGCAGTAAAATGAAGCCAAATCGATGCATGATAGTTTGGTTTCCTGACAATCTACTAAATGCAGCAGTGCCTGGTTTTCAGTAGTTTTGTGAACTAAGGAGGCAAATGTGGTAAAGAGGCACCCAGCGCCTTTGCTTCAAGCATGGAAGGGAACTGGCATTTACTGAGTTCTGGTTCCAGGCCAGGGACTTTGCACATGCAACCTCACATATCATCCCAGCAGTGAGGTTTTGGTTGCTTCCCTTTTGAGAGGAGGCACCTGAGTGCTGATCCACCCAGGGCAGCACTGGAAAGTCCTGGGCCAGTCCTGCAAAGTCATGCTCTACATTGTAGCTCACTTCTGAAGAAAGGAGAGAATCTGTATCTGCTGAATGTTATGTGGTGAGACAAAACTCTGGAGTGAGTGAGGACTGGGACCCCCTTCTCATTCACCCTTTCACAGGCTGAATGGAAGAACACACAGTCAGGAAGATAAGAGGGCAAAATTGTCGAGAAGACAATTTACACAGAATTTTTTTTATTAGAAAGTATCATATAAGATCTTCAAAGTCAGGAATTTCTATAAAATCTAGTATCAATAGATCAAAAAAGATATCAAAAGATGTATTTGTAAAATTAAACAAAATAAAATAGAAAAAGAAAGTATAATACTATATATGGAATCAAATTACTTTATTAAAAAGAAATACAAAAAACAACAGAATGACCAAAGCTAGAATGAAAATATCAAATGTCAGTGAAGTTTAAAGAAACTGGCTGGAGGTGAAACCAGAGTTTTAAGACCTAAGGCTCCTTTAGATCCCAAACTCCTGGGATTCCAGATGTCAGGTCTGGCCACTCTGTCCTATACACCAAATAAAGAGGCATGGTGAAGGGCAGAGAAAGGTTTATTATACGGCACAGGCAGCCAGGGGAAGACAGCATTTCAGTTCATCATTAGCCATCTTCAGGGTGCAGTCAGGAGCGTCAGGTTTAAATAGAGAAATGGGGCCGGGGGAAAGGTGTGCGTAATTACTTAAGAGTCCTGGTCAAAGCACAGCCCGGCTGATCATTATGGAGGGTTGTGGAGAAGGGCTTAGCACTGTCATCACCTGAGGGGAGCAAATGAGGCACTGCTGCCGGGCAGTGGTGTGTCCTGAGAAGGTCCTGCTGTTCCCTTCATTTGGGGCAGTTTCCTTCACCCTTCTGGGTAAACATGTTATTCATAAGTTCCATCCTTCCTGGAACCCAAGATAATTCAAAGTGACTGCAGAGAAAATGGCTCACAGCAAAGATACACAAAATGGAGGCAGGGATACCAAGCTTTCCTCCTGCTTTTAGTTAATTCATAAATCCACATAAGGAGTCAAGGCTTTTCAGCAAAAGCAGTTTAAGTACCTCTTACAGAGGGTTAATTCCTTTCCGTTTTGTTTTTGTTTTTTGGGTTTTTTTTTTTTTTTTTCTGGAAAACTGTTTGACATTATCTACTAAAGTTAAACACATGCCTACACTCTGACCCAGAATTCCACTTCTGGGTAAATACCCAGGACAAACACATATGACCCTGAGCAGTCACCCCAAGCTTATTTCCTATGGCTAAATCCAAATCCCATTAAGGTGGATGGACATGTCCATCTCCAGCTTCCAGGCCCTTCTCAATTTCCTATTGCTTTTCTGGTCCAGTTTTACTCCCATTTCTGTTAACCTGAAGCTGCAAGCAGGTGAGACTGCTCTGCCTTTCCTCTAGCCTGCCAGGTGTTGCAGGGAAGGGGGTGTTTAAGGTTCTGCTGCTTCAGCCTAGCAAAGGAATGGTGGACAAACCTTGGGGATTAGAGTTAATTACACTGGGAAGGTCTGCAGTTTTATCTGCAGGAACCAGGCGTTTACATTTCAAAGGGTAATGAATCCTGGATCCGTTCACTTCCTTGCAAAGGGCTGTAGCAACTCAGGGACTCCAGTGTTGCTGTTTAAAAGAGGAAGTAATAATTAATGAAAGAACTAACAAACACTTCAAAATGACCAAACTCACCAATACAAAAAAAAATATGCAATAAAACCCATTACAATTTTTTGTTTATCAACTTGGCAAAGATTTTTTTTTTTTAATTTTAAATAGCCAGTGTTGGAAAGGTAGAGGTGCATCCCCTCCCACACAGGGGAAGAAGTAGGTAATAAACTACTTCATATAGTTCATATACTTTGCCCCTTTTCAGAATTATCCAGAGGAAATGTGGCCCTAAGCGAAGAGTGCAAGTTCACCGGGCTCCTACCAGTCCAACAAAGGAAGTTTATTTAAGTAGATTCTGGTACCTTTATCCACTTGGAAATGCTGTGAAAAATATTTAATGACATGAAAAATGGTCACAATACATTGCTAAATAAAGTGCAATTTATACACACTATGCAAAGTGTGTGAAATGTAAATGTAGGTACACGTGCATACATAGTGTCGAAGACAAAATTACAACAAACCTAGGTATCAAACTTGCTGTTGGAGAACAGGTCAGCCTCCTCCTCGGTGTTCTTCTGGCAAAGGCAGAGGTTTTGTAAAGCGGGGAAGAAGAGGGGGAAGCTGATTGGTTAACACAGTGACCTCAGGTGACCTGGGGTGGAATTAAAGTAGAAGGATTTCCTTACTATGCTAACTCTGGCACTAGAATCTTCTGTTCAGGAATCACTGGCCTGCTGGGGGAAATGCCTGCTTCCCTAAAGGTTTGGTTTGATGATGTGGCATTTGGCATCAGTGACTCCATTCTGACCTGATCTGCCTTGGGGGACCCAGGGCAGGAGCTCAGCCCAAATGCTGGCCTCTGGTAATCTTCATTTAACAATGGGAAAACCCAGGAAATCCTATTACCAGATTGTGGGAACATGGCTGTTAAATTTTCTTCCTAATGCTTATCTGTATTTTCTTTTTTTTAATCTTTTATTTTATTGTTTTTACATTTACTTACATGTGTATACACTGTGCCACCTCCCCCCTGCCCCCTTCCTCCCCCCTCCCCTGTATTTTCTAAGCTTTATAAAATGAGTGCTCAGCAATGGTGGGTTAAGAAAAACAATAAACTTCATTGCATTTGGTAATATAAAGGAACCAGCTGGAAGCTGGACATAGATAGGCAGTCACTGGGCAGGCTCACCTCAGCTCAGCTCCACATCTACACCCTTGGAGCTGGCCCTTCCACCTCCTTAGACCCACCCCAGCTTCTCAGGCCTTACAAGTCTCCTGCAGCGGGAACAGAGCAGGAAGGAAGGCTCTGATGCCCCTGTGGGTGGTTGGGGTTAGATCCTAGCCCTGTCTGCCCCTAGCTGGCTCTGTAGCTAGTCAGTTCACTGCATTAGACAGTGTGTAGGCCAGAGCCTCCCTACCCACAGGTGACACTCTGTCTATGAGAGGACACCCCAGTCTCCAGACTGACTTGTGGCCCCTAACACAGGATGCCTTAGGAGCTGCCTGTGCACAGCATTCAGAGGCCAGAAGGTGTCCAAGCCTCAAAGAAGAGCCTTGCTCCAAGGTCTCGCTGTCAACAGTCGCCTCTGGCTGCTGCCCCTAGTGCTGCCCCCATGAAAGAGCCCAAGAGCCATGAAGGAGAAAACCCACTACAGTGGCCGACCTCACCCTTTGAGATAAGTGACACAGGAGGACTCCTAGGGACTTAACTCTCCCTAGGTCACTGCTTGGTCAGTCACTCTCTATAGTAGGACACATAGGACCCCACTGGGGCTATGTCTTGGGGGACCTCGAGCATTGGCCAAAGAAGCCATCTGAAGGTCAGGGCCAGAGTGAGAGTTGAGGGAGCTAAGTGAGTCCATTGACCTTCAGCCCTGGCCACTCCTGCCAAGCTGCAACAGATGCCTGGCTGCTGGCTCCCAACACCACCTCCCTCCTCCACAGGTGTTCCTCCAGGACTACATACCCACAGGAAAACAGACATTTAAATATTTTAAATCTTTTCTCCAAAGAGAGAATGTGGAAATGAAAGTGGGCAGCAGAGTTAGGAACAAGACAGAAGAGAGGTCTTCCCAGGGGTGTTCCGCAGTATGTGTTGGATGTGTGGTGAGCCAGGCACCTCCACCTTCTTTCCCACTGACACTTGCTGCCTGGAATCTCTTGACTTTGTTTGACAGTGAGCAAACCTGTCCCCATCTCACATCATCCCAAGAAAACCCAGTTTACCAAAAGAGATGGTGCTCAGCCCCTGAGGAAGGGTGCTAGAGCCTCCTCCAGGTTGACTTCACATGAGAACCCAGGACAGACCTGAGCAGTCCTTGGACTCAGAACACAGCAAATGACAGCCCCAGAGCCTTTTTATAAACAAAACTTTATCAAAACAGAAACTCATTTATTAACAATCATCACTATTGTTTGCTGCCGCTTCTTGCATTGCAGAGACAGATGTGAGTATTGCCACAAATCTGGAAAACCAAAAACATTTGCTCCCTAGTGCGTCACAGAAAAAAGCAGCCAACCCTGCTTTAGACAGGGAGCAGCTGGGCTCACCTTGTACCGCAGTAGATTCCTGAGCCCCACGATATTCGATGGTTTTCAAGGAGATGGGCAGTGAGGTGAGGGGTGAGGGGTGGGCGGAACTTGGCAGGAACAAGTGAGAGGCAAAGATCTTCAGAAAAAGAGAAGTGTCAAAAGCACACACATCCACATCAACATATCATTAGATGTACAAAACTATGGCTCTAACAAAGTGTTACATAAGGCCAAAATCAGAGTGTGTGTCACAGGCCAACAGATACAACCAAACTACAGTACCTGGAGTCTCTGCCATTCTATCTTCTGGTAAGTGTACAGCATGTCCTTCTAACCTTTCACGTCTTCATAATACTTACAAGATCTGTTCTCCATCAACAGGTGAGAAAACAGGTTAACAACTGTTAACAAAACTGAATCTGGGGTCTTTTTAACTTCAGATGCCCATATAATGTTTCATCTAATAAACCAGTACCCCTTTGGTGAGTGAATGGGGTACAATTCAGTCACCCTCAGACACCAGGTGAAACCCAGAACATCCCAGGCACACATTGGTTTCCACTTTGGAACCCCACAATCCAGAGGCTGGGTGTAACTCAGTGGTACAGTGCTTGCATAGCATGTGGGCAGCCCTAGGTTTATCCCCAGCACCAAATCGGGGAAGGAGGAGGCTGCATTCCAGACAGAAACTAGAATGAAGAAAGTACCATCTATGTGATTTTCAGCAAATCAAACAGCTACAGACTGACTTCCTGGGACTTAGGAGTGTAGAAAACAGAGAAAAAAGGACATTATATGGAAAACTTACAAGCTTAGAAGCCTAGCAGAACTGTTGGCCACAGGCATGATATCACAGGCTTTAGCCCATTGACCTGTTGCCAGGATTCTGAAGTATGACACACTGTGAGGAGCACAGGTGAAGCAGGAAAGCCATGCTGCAATCACAGGCACAGCTCCTCACCTCGTACAGCCAGGCCCAGAGTGCACAACCTGCATTCTTCCATGAGAAGGTGCAGTGCTAAAAACTGATCCCTCAAATTCTTCCTGCAAGGTGGCAGAGAGGGGAAGAAGGGAGACAAGAAGGGAGGGTCATCACCCTTGTTTGCGCTTTATCTTTCTGCCGTACAACACCCATAAATGTTTGATGAATGAGTGAGTGAGTGAATGCATTTCCCTGAAACATACATAAGCAATGGACTTACAGCTTCAGTACTATAACCCATCTGTAGTCATAGACCAAAGCTTCAGAGCTCCACAGCTTATACTCTTTCCTCCACTTTATTACAGATACTGTTCCCAAATCCTGCAAAATTAGGATAATAGCAATACATACAATTATATTGTAGGGTTGATGTGATTACTGAAAAAGGATATATATATATAACTTAGAATAAATTCTGCCTTGTTGTAAACATTATGTAAGTGGATATAATGGTGGTGATGTGGTGGTGGTGTTGTAGGTGATGATAGTGGTAGAGGAAGTGGTGGTGGAGGAAGTGATGGTGGAGGAACTGGTGGTGATGGAGGTGAGGGTGGTGGTGGTGATGGTGGTGATGGAGATGATGGTGGTGATGGAGCTGAGGAGGATGATGGTGGTGATGGAGGAAGTGATGGTCATGGTGGTGATGGGGATGAGAGTGGTGTTGGGTTGGAGGAAGTAATGGTGGTGGTATTCGTGGTGGTGGTGAAGTAGTGGTAAAATTCAAGCACCATAGGACAATTTCAAATAGCCTGTAAGTGGAGTCCCAGAGGAGCAAAGGGAAATCATACAGCAGAAGAGATATCTGAGACCTAGTGCTCAAGAATTTTCTAAGATTACAAAAAACCATAGATTCTAGAAGTTCATGAAAACTTCAGGGAAGATTGACCTGAGAAATGCACACCTGATTCATCATGTCACACAGCTGAAAATTCAGATAGAAATCTTGATGGCAGCCAGAAATGTGTACTTAGTACACAGGGTACAAAGTAGTAATAATTACAGCTGGCTTCTTGACAGGAGCCTTGGAAACCAGTGGCCACAAGTTGACATCTTTACAATATTGAAAGAAAACCTGTGGACCTAAGAATTCTAGGCCAAAAACTCATCTTTCAAAATGAACACAGAATAGCTGACAGAGTGGCTCAAGTGGTAGAGCGCCTGCCCAGCAAGCATGAGGCCCTGAGTTCAAGCCCCACTACTACCAAAATGAACACAAAATAGATTTCTTAAGGACTTAAGGGCTGAGACATGCATGATTGGCATCCTTGCTGTACAGAAATGTTCAACAAGGTCCCTTAAGTCAGAAGAAGAGTGCCAGATATGGGAATGAGGTGGGTAAATTTTTAGAGTTCGTGGTCTCAGAGTCTTAGCAAGAATATATCCTGCCTGCTGTCTGCTTCTGTACAGAAAGCTTTATTTTTGTGTTGTTTTCATTGCTTTTGTGCCCCCATGGCGGGTTTGAGTATCACAACAGACACTGGGTGGCCCTCAAGGCCTGGAGTATTTACCATCTGGGTCTTATAGAAAGTGTGCCACTGGTCTAAAGCAAGACCCAGAGTACTGTGAGGCATACAGCACGTACAGGTACTGATTGTGTGGCACAGTAGTGCACAGGACGGGAAGCAGAAATAAAATATACTGTGTGCAGTTCTTATGCTGGACCTGAAGGCAAATAGTGAGTGATAAGTTAGAAATGTCCACTGCAATCACACAGCCACCACAAACAACAGCAGAGCAAAGAGGTATAGCTGGAGAGCCAAGGGCAGAGATAAAGCACGACTGTGAAAGTACTCAATCCAAAATTTAAAAAAAGAGAGAGAAAAACAAAGACAGCTCGGACAATAGGAGGACAAAAGTCAACTGTAACCTGATCATGGTGAATAAACAGTCCATACACTGCAGCTAAAGGTGAGAATGCCAGGTTAGAGTTTATTGTTTTTTGCTTGAATAGCAGCAACACAAAAAGTAGACACAATCTATGCTGCCTGTAAAGAACCTACTTTAAATATAAGACATAAACAGGTTAAAAGTAAAAGGCTAGGGAAAGAGAAGCAATACAGGCACTAAGAATTTTTTTAAGTTGGAGAAGCTATATTTGTAGCAGGCCTAGCAGACATGACAGAAGATAGTGATGAGGATAAGGATGGACAGTGCCTAGCCAAGGCAATACTCAGTCAAAAGAACAATGCAGGAGGTATCACAATACCTGACTTCAAACTATATTACAAAGCAATAACAATAAAAACAGCATGGTACTGGCACAAAAACAGACATGAAGACCAGTGGAATAGAATAGAGGATCCAGATACGAAGCCACACAACTATAAGCAACTTATCTTTGACAAAGGAGCTAAAAATATACGATGGAGAAATAGCAGCCTCTTCAACAAAAACTGCTGGGAAAACTGGTTAGCAGTCTGCAAAAAACTGAAACTAGATCCATGCATATCACCCTACACCAAGATTAACTCAAAATGGATCAAGGATCTTAATATCAGACCCCAAACTCTTAAGTTGATACAAGAAAGAGTAGGAAATACTCTGGAGTTAGTAGGTATAGGTAAGAACTTTCTCAATGAAACCCCAGCAGCACAGCAACTAAGAGATAGCATAGATAAATGGGACCTCATAAAACTAAAAAGCTTCTGTACATCAAAAGAAATGGTCTCTAAACTGAAAAGAACACCCACAGAGTGGGAGAAAATATTTGCCAACTATACATCAGACAAAGGACTGATAACCAGAATATACAGGGAACTTAAAAAACTAAATTCTCCCAAAACTAATGAACCAATAAAGAAATGGGCACGTGAACTAAACAGAACTTTCTCAAAAGAAGAAATTCAAATGGCCAGAAAACACATGAAAAAATGCTCACCATCTCTAGCAATAAAGGAAATGCAAATTAAAACCACACTAAGATTCCACCTCACCCCTGTTAGAACAGCCATCATCAGCAACACCACCAACAACAGGTGTTGTCGAGGATGGGGGGGGGGGGAAAGGAACCCTCTTACACTGCTGGTGGGAATGTAAACTAGTACAACCACTCTGGAAAAAAATTTGGAGGCTCCTTAAAAAGCTGGACATCGATCTACCATTTGATCCAGCAATACCACTCTTGGGGATATACCCAAAAGACTGTTACTCCAGAGGCACCTGCACATCCATGTTTATTGCGGCACTATTCACAATAGCCAAGTTATGGAAACAGCCAAGATGCCCCACCACTGATGAATGGATTAAGAAAATGTGGTATCTATACACAATGGAATTTTATGCAGCCATGAAGAAGAATGAAATGTTATCATTCGCTGGTAAATGGATGGAATTGGAGAACATCATTCTGAGTGAGGTTAGCCTGGCCCAAAAGACCAAAAATCGTATGTTCTCCCTCATATGTGGACATTAGATCAAGGGCAAACACAACAAGGGGATTGGACTTTGAGCACATGATAAAATCGAGAGCACACAAGGGAGGGGTGAGGATAGGTAAGACACCTAAAAAACTAGCTAGCATTTGTTGCCCTTAACGCAGAGAAACTAAAGCAGATACCTTAAAGCAACTGAGGCCAATAGGAAAAAGGGGAACAGGTACTAGAGAAAAGGTGAGATCAAAAAGAATTAACCTAGAAGGTAACACCCACGCACAGGAAATCAATGTGAGTCAATGCCCTGTATAGCTATCCTTATCTCAACCAGCAAAAACCCTTGTTTCTTCCTATTATTGCTTATACTCTCTCTACAACAAAATTAGAAATAAGGGCAAAATAGTTTCTGCTGGGTATTGAGGGGGGGGAGAGGGAGGGGGCGGAGTGGGTGGTAAGGGAGGGAGTTGGGGCAGGGGGGAGAAATGAACCAAGCCTTGTATGCACATATGAATAATAAAAGAAAAATGAAAAACAAAACAAAAAAAAAAGGATGGACAGTGCCTTACAATAGCAGGTCAGTGCTTCAAGGGTACACAACAAAGTTCAATGTGAGCCTCCAGACACAGGAAGCAAAAGCTGATGGGGAGGGAAAATAATTGGGAGATTCCAACCTCTCTCTCATAATAGATAGAACATGTGTACAGGAAGTCAGCAGGGATGTAGAAGACTTAAGATACCTGTGACCAGAACCTGCAGGCCCGCCATGGCAGAATGCACAGAAAGTTCCCACGGCAGACAGACTGCTCCATGCTGATCTGTAAAACAGCATCAATAGATTTAAAAGGAATGACTTCAAACAAAATATGTTTTGTGATCACAACAGAATTAAATTAAAAATCAGTGACAGAGAAAAACGACGCTGGCCAGTGTTGCATGACTGGAGATACCCTGCTGGTGAGAAGGGAATTCAGCACAACCTTTCTGAAGATCACCAGACTCCAAGAGGGGAAAACGAGCATCCTTTAATCCAGCCATCTGTGCTGAGGGATTTAGGCTGAGGAAGTAGCAAGGACGTGGATAATGATTTGGGTACCACAGGGCTGAAGGAGTGGCTCAAATGGTAGAGCACTTGCTTGCTTAATAAGCATGAGGCCCTGAGTTCAAACCCCAGTATCACCAAAAAAGAAAAAAAAAAAGGATTTAGGTACCACCATGTTCAACATTATGCCTGCTGCTAATGGAAAAACAATTTTTGAAATACCTTAAATGCCTGAGAGGAGATTAAATAAATTTTTACATATTTATATAGTAGAAATTTAAAATATGTAGTAATTAAAATGTTATAAAATACTGGAAATGCTCACCATAAAATGTGAATGTGAAAAAAGCAGATTATTGAATATTATGTACAGTCTCTACCAGTACTGACTGGGGTGTATGTGTGCCACACGTGTGCAAAAGACTAATGGGGCCGGGCACCAGTGGCTCACGCCTGTAATCATACCTACTCAGGAGGCAGAGATAAGGATGATCTAAGTTCAAAGCCAGCCAGGGCAAGTAGTTTGCAAGACCCTATCTTGAAAAAACCCATCACAAAAAAAGGGCTGGTGGAGTGGCTCAAGGTGTAGGCCCTGAGTTCAAACCCTAGTACCACAAAAAAAGACTAATAGGAACATGTCCTAAAGTTGATTTCAGTCATCTCTGGTCATAGAATAGCATACTTATAATTTTTTCTTTGTGCTTCTCTATAAAAAGACACTTGAGTCATGTCCCCATTCCTTTTTGCTTTAGTTATTTTTTCTAAATTTTTGCCCAGAGTTGGCCTGGGACAGAGTTCCTCCCATGGATGCCTTCCACATAGCTGACATCACAGATGTGCCCCACCATGTCCAGCTTATTTGTTGAGATGAGATCTCGTTAACTTTGTGCTCAGGCTGGCCTTGAACCTTCATAGATCCTCCTGATCTCTGCCTCCCAAGAAACTAATATTACAATTTTGGTGGCCTGAGTCCACCAAAACAAAATGTTTCTATTATACAGTGTTTGGGATACATTTTATTTAAACCAAGTCTACTTACTTTACACAGAGGTCAGGTTTCAGTTTCTTCTGTTTGTTTTAACAGAACAAGTAACCATTCAGCAATCTGCTAATATCCTTTGGGGGTAGAAGTTAGGGAGGGAAAAAGAGAAAGGAGCTACTCAGAACCAAAAAAGGAGGCCACAGTAACCAGATGCAAAACTGCAGAGAGAGAGAAACAGGAATGTGCAGTGGGAGAGCACAAGGTCTCCCATCCTCTTCTGGCCCTCCTCCAGGGTCAGTCAAATCTGGCAGGACCAGCCCAGTGCTGCCCCACCCTATGCCCCCAAAACCCTCCCAGCAGAGTCCCCTTTGGTCAGAGCTATTCTCTATGGTGGCCACCCCTGTCCCTTTTGAAACGTGAGGCACAGTTGCCTGGTAAGCTGAGGCGCCTCTGTGCTTTGGTGTGAATTAATCAAATTAATGTGATTAGGGAACAGGGATTTGAGGGAAGGACGTCGGGATCCTTGGCCCAAGAGACTTTGGGAAGCTTGCAATTCCCTTTAGAATAAGTTGGGTACATACTTAACTTAGGAACAGGAAGAGGGGGAAGGGAGAATCTCTGACACAAAGCCTGAGAAGACACCTGCCTTCAAGAGGGGATCTGACCACCCTCCTCTGGGGTGTGAGTGGAGGGAGCCACTGCTAAGGAAAAGCACAGGGGGAGGGGAGTGTGCAGGGGCTGGCAGAGTTACTCAAGTAGTAAAGCACCTGCCTAGCAAGTGTGAGGCCCTGAGTTCAAACCCCAGTACTGAAAAAAAAAAATCTCAAGGAATAGCACAGGTAAAAGAAAAGTGACTGCCAGATCATAAAAAGCAGTGATTCATATTCTCTCTCTCTATATATAGATAGATAGATATAGATATAGATTTCCTCATTCTTCTCTCCCACTCCCACCCCATCTCTCAACTTGGCCTCCTGAGGGACCTTGACCCAGGGCCACCCCACTGAGCTGCTCCTGGACCCCTCACCCTCCAAAGCTGTGGGACAATACTGGCTGTTTCAAACTGCTACACTTTGGGGTAAAGTGTTGTTCAGCAAAACACCAAGACAGGAAGGGAGAAAACATGGGGGTGTATTTTCCTTTAGCCTTACTTCCATATGCACCTTCTCCCCACATGGTTGCCGTAGCCAACAATTAACAAAATGACTCCATACACACAGGAGCCCTGGACCATATGCACAACCACACTTTCCCCTCACAGGAGCCCAGCCAGCAGAAAACTTTTTTTCCTATTTCTCCATGGCCCAGTTCATAAAACTGAGGCTCAGAGAGATTGACATGATTTGCCCAAGGTTGCACAGGTATGAAGTAGCAGCCAGGACTAAACCAATCCTCTGAGCCACAATCCCAGACTCTCTTCTTGTTAGTCCACCCGGGTTGCCATAGCAAAGTTTCTTAAACAACAAATATTGTCTCACAGTTCTGGAGGCTGAAGTCCAAAACCAAAGTGTGAGCAGGGCTGGTTCCTTCTGAGAGCTGTGAGGAACAGACTGGTCCAGGCCCCTCTCCAGGCTCCTGTGGCCGCTGGTCATCAGCATGCAGATGTGTCACTCCTAACAGGGCTTCCCCTCCCTGTGCATTTCCTCTTCCTATAAGGAAACAAGTCACTTTGGATGAAGGGCCCTAACCACTGCATCTTCCCTTCTTAATTGCATATGTAAAGACCTTTTTTCCAGATAAGGTCACATCTTTGGGGGGCACAATCAAACCCACAGCACTTTCATAAATTACACCCTCCCTCAGCAGACAAGACAGAGCCTCAGCAGAGGACAGGCGCCATCAGTCTGGGTGCCTGCTGGCTCTGGGCAGTCTCTGAACAACCCTCTGGAAGGGCACATCAGTGGGCCACTAGGGGGAGCCACATCACTGGACAATAACTCAAAAACACTGCCGTTTTAAATCACAGTCCCTGGATAAATTTGCTCCTTCGCAGTATCTCTGAAAAGATCTTCAAATTTGATAACCTGGAGAGATTCAAGGATTTCCTGGCTTCTCAATCACAGGTTCTGAGTAGCTTTTAAATTCCTGTGTCTGGTAGACTGCAGGGAGGTGAACCTGTAACAAGAGGAGTCTGAACTCCCTGTGGGGTCCAAAGTTTGAGGAAAATCATATGACTATCTGATAATATGGACAGTTTGGAGAGTGGACAGCCAGTCTGGGGGTGAAGGGAGGTCTAGCCCCATTCTGCTTTGCAGCAAGCAGGGGTTTGGGAGGGGACATCTGATACGATGGCCACTCTATCACTCCCTCTCCTTCTGCTCAGACATGGGTCCCTCGAACTTGCCCCCAGCCCAGATTCCAAAGAGTCCCCAAGTCCTAAAACCACTTCTCCTTCAAACCATATTTCCACGTCCCTTGGAGTCAGCAGTAAAGCATGGCCCCTCCTTATATAGATGAACACAACATGCTCTCTGGCCTCCAGAAGCAGAAGTAAACCTTCCTACCCCTCAGACAGGCATCCCTGAACCATCCATGGGAATCTGTGCCATGGTATTTGGCCTTGGCCTTGACACAGACCTTGGGCTCCTGGGAGGGGAGCCTCTGCTCTCTGCATTCTTATGGCTGGTGAGGCACTCACTCTTTCATTCATTCCACACATATTCACTAGACACCTGAAATGTGCCTGGCACTGGGGAATGTGCTAGAGGAGGAAAAAGAACAACAAAGACCAGGTCTCTGTCCTCAGAGCTTGCATCTAGGGTAAGAGGCTGTGAACTCCTTGCCTGGCAAAAACAGAACTGTCTTAGAGGCAGGGCAGAGGTAAAAGGGAGAAGAAACTGGGTGGATGTACTCTAGGAAGGAAAGGTTGCCATCTAAAGGGGGGACCACGGACATCCAGAGCCAAGACCCTTCCTAGGAGTGGGAGGGAACACAGGAGGATGGATTCTGGATGAAAAGCTGCACAGCCTTTCCCATCAGCTCCTGCAGGCAGCTTCTGTCTGCTGAATCCTGAGTCCTCTGGGTGGAAAAATAGTTCTGACTGACTTGAATACGTAAGTGCTCCTATGGAAGAAGGAGCAGCCCCCACAAAATAAATACAGTTTGAAATACAGCCCATAGCATCTTTCTAACATATCTGGGAGAGCCCCAAGCAGGTGTTCTCACTGCTTGGACACACAGCTATCCTCACCACATTAACACTCTACTCCATTTTACCTCTCTCCACCCCTGGGTCCTTCAGTGACAAACCACTTCCCCAGTGCAGCAGGATATCACAGGTGAGGGATTCCTGGCCCAGACAGGTGAGTCAGGCCCTCTGGAGATGGAATCCATGAGACTGTGTCTAACAGCCCCACATACAGACCACAGTGTGAGAATCTTACAAGTTCGTGAGACCCCAGGGCTCATCAATGCAAGGTACCACTATTGCACTGTTTTTGTGGAGAGTATGAGTAAGGGAAAGTGCATGGGTTGAATTGTGCCCCTTCCAACTCATGGGTTGGAGTCCTAACCCTTGGTACCTCAGAAAGTGACCTCATTGGTAAACAGGGTCTTTTCAGGTGTCATGGTTAAGGTGAGGTCATTAAAGAAGCCTCATCACTATGACTGATGGGAAAAAGGGACCCTTGGATATGGGCACACTCAGCAAGAATGTCATGTGAGTATGAAGACAGAACATCAAAGACAGCAGTGAAGCCCCAGGAGCCAGGACAGAGGCCTGGAGATGACCCTCCCTCAGCCTCAGGAGGAACCAGCCCCACGACACCTGACCCCAGCCTTCTGGCTTCCAGAGGTGATAACACATGTCACTATGTAAGTCTCCCAAGCTGTGGGCTCTGTCCTGGCAGCCCAACAAAGGACAATGTACCACAAAACCACCTACATGTATGTGCCAGGCCAAGGCCAGTCCATTCGAGTTCAGGAAAGGAAGATAAAAGTCAGTGACTCTGACTGGATCTCTGTCTCCTGCATGTTGTGGAGACATCAATAAACCAGGGTAGCTCCTTCTGTTAGAACACATTAATCTTCCATTAAAAAGCACTTTCCACACAAGAGGCCACGAATAGCCAAGGCAATACTCAGTCAAAAGAACAATGCAGGAGGTATCACAATACCTGACTTCAAACTATATTACAAAGCAATAACAATAAAAACAGCATGGTACTGGCACAAAAACAAACATGAAGACCAGTGGAACAGAATAGAGGATCCAGATATAAAGCCACACAACTATAAGCAACTTATCTTTGACAAAGGAGCTAAAAATATACGATGGAGAAATAGCAGCCTCTTCAACAAAAACTGCTGGGAAAACTGGTTAGCAGTCTGCAAAAAACTAGAAACTAGATCCATGTATATCACCCTATACCAAGATTAACTCAAAATGGATCAAGGATCTTAATATCAGACCCCAAACTCTTAAGTTGATACAAGAAAGAGTAGGAAATACTCTGGAGTTAGTAGGTATAGGTAAGAACTTTCTCAATGAAACCCCAGCAGCACAGCAACTAAGAGATAGCATAGATAAATGGGACCTCATAAAACTAAAAAGCTTCTGTTCATCAAAAGAAATGGTCTCTAAACTGAAGAGAACACCCACAGAGTGGGAGAAAATATTTGCCAACTATACATCAGACAAAGGACTGATAACCAGAATATACAGGGAACTTAAAAAACTAAATTCTCCCAAAACTAATGAACCAATAAAGAAATGGGCACGTGAACTAAACAGAACTTTCTCAAAAGAAGAAATTCAAATGGCCAGAAAACACATGAAAAAATGCTCACCATCTCTAGCAATAAAGGAAATGCAAATTAAAACCACACTAAGATTCCACCTCACCCCTGTTAGAATAGCCATCATCAGCAACACCACCAACAACAGGTGTTGGCGAGGATGCAGGGAAAAAGGAACCCTCTTACACTGTTGGTGGGAATGTAGACTAGTACAACCACTCTGGAAAAAAATTTGGAGGCTACTTAAAAAGCTGGACATCGATCTACCATTTGATCCAGCAATACCACTCTTGGGGATATACCCAAAAGACTGTTACTCCAGAGGCACCTGCACATCCATGTTTATTGCGGCACTATTCACAATAGCCAAGTTATGGAAACAGCCAAGATGCCCCAGCACTGACGAATGGATTAAGAAAATGTGGTATCTATACACAATGGAATTTTATGCAGCCATGAAGAAGAACGAAATGTTATCATTCGCTGGTAAATGGATGGAATTGGAGAACATCATTCTGAGTGAGGTTAGCCTGGCCCAAAAGACCAAAAATCGTACGTTCTCCCTCATATGTGGACATTAGATCATGGGCAAACACAACAAGGGGATTGGACTATGAGCACATGATAAAAGTGAGAGCACACAAGGGAGGGGTGAGGATAGGTAAGACACCTAAAAAACTAGCTAGCATTTGTTGCCCTTAATGCAGAGAAACTAAAGCAGATACCTTAAAGCAACTGAGGCCAATAGGAAAAGGGGACCAGGAACTAGAGAAAAGGTTAGATTAAAAAGAATTAACCTAGAAGGTAACACCCACGCACAGGAAATCAATGTGAGTCAATGCCCTGTATAGCTATCCTTATCTCAACCAGCAAAACCCCTTGTTCCTTCCTATTATTGCTTATACTCTCTCTACAACAAAATTAGAGATAAGGGCAAAATAGTTTCTGCTGGGTATTGAGGGGGGGAGCGGGAGGGGGTGGAGTGGGTGGTAAGGGAGGGGGTGGGGGCAGGGGGGAGAAATAAACCAAGCCTTGTATGCACATATGAATAATAAAAGAAAAATGAAAAAAAAAAAAAAAAAAAAGCACTTTCCAGAGCCAGGCATGGCGACTCAAGTCTATAATCCTAGCAACACAGGAAACAGCAATCTGGGAGAAGCAAGTTTAAGGGCAGCCTGGGCAAAAAGTTCACAAGATCCCATCTCAACCAATGACTGGGCTCAATGGCCCATGCCTGTCATTCTAGCTATGCAGGGAAGTACAAGTAGGAAGAACGAAATCCAGGTTGGCCTGGGCTTAAAGCAAGATGCTATCTCAAAAATAACTAAAGCAAAAAGCTGGGGTGTGGCTCAAGTGGTAGAGCACCTGCCTAGCAAGTGTAAGGCTCTGAGTACAAGCCCTAGTACTGAAAAAAAAAAAAAAAAAAGCACTTTTCACCAAGCTTGTGGGTAGGGATGGGCGTGGCTACTGTCTGGACCAAATAAAGGGCTGGCAGAATATGGATGGTGGCATTTCAGGGAATGAGGAGGACAGTTGCCAAAAGGCCTGAGTTGGAATGTATGGAAGAATCCCCACCCCAGCCTCATGGGGCTCATCAGAGATTCCCATGGAGGCCAGACATCCTCTATTGAAACTTGTTAGGACAGCACGGACAGGGATGCAAAGGGGCATGAAAACTTGGGAGTGATAGATGAGGACAGTAGCGAGCCTGATGGTTCTGGTTGTTGCCTAACCATGAACATGTGTCAGAATACACAGCACTTACTTGATTGTCTGCCTCTCTTCTAAACTGTAAATGCTATGTGTGCAAAGTGTGTTTGGTGCTATGGAAAAGGAAAGAGAACAAGACAGGAGCCATATGACATGCAGGAAAGGGGAGGGGTTGCTACCTGACACAGAACAGGGACAGACTCCCTGATGAGGCAAACACAAGAGCCAGACATAAAGGCTGTGGAGCACTGTGTGGGACCTGGGATGAGAGCATCTGGAGAGAAGAAGCATGTGCCCAGACTCTGAGCACAAAATCAGCTTGAAAGAACAATCTCCACTTATGCATGGCCCAGGGAATTCCCAGGCAGGCCCTTAAGCAGGTGGTAGCCTGCCCATAGTCCCACCTACTCAGGAGGTAGAGGCAGGAGAATCAAAAGTTTGTGGCCACATAGAGAGTTCAGCAAACAAAAACAAACAAATAAGGGTTAGGAGTGTAGCTGTGTGGTAGAGCATATGCCTAGCAAGGCTCTGGGTTCAATCCCCAGCACCAAAAAGAGAATTTCTAGTCCCACTATTCATGGTGAAATACCTCACAGTTCAAGGACATTGTGTTAAGTAGAATGCTTTGGGAACCCACAAAAATAAGCTTTAGAAAAAAGACCTGAAAGCACCAAGTTCTTTCTAAGGAACTTATCTGCATTTCGGAACAAAGCTGAAATATACTATATACATTCCAATATAAATATCTCCATGTCTGGTGTCCAATAAAAAAATGAGTTGCCCTAAAAAGTAGAAAAATACTAGCCACAATGAGGAGAAAAGTTAAAAGTACCTTAGAAATCACTCAGATGATAAAATTAGTAGAAAATGTGCAAAAAGCTGGACAGCAAATTGAGAACTAAGTACCAACAATTGAAGATGCGGTCACAGGTAAGCACACCATGGGAACCACAATGATGCAAATACAGTGTTCGGTAAAGGAGGGGGTATACCAGGGGATCAACAGCAGAAAAGCTTCATGAGCTTAAGGACAGAACAATGGGAATTATACAAAATGAAACCCTAAGAGAATAGATGGACCATAAGTCAGCAAAGCATTGGTTATGTGAAACAAAATCGAGTGGCCCAATATACAATGGAGTCACCAAAGAAAGGACAGGAAAGGTGAGAAACATCTGATGAAATGATGGTTGAAAACATTCCAAATCAAATAAAAACTATAAGCTCGAAGACCAAAGAAGTTTCATGAAAATCAAGGACAAGAACCATGGAAAGTTTTCCAAGGCACATCACAATCAAATTGCTTAAAGCCAAAGAAAAAGGTAAAAATCTTAAAAGCAGACAGAGATAAAGGACACATTGGGCTGGTGGCAGTGGCTTATACCTGTAATCCTAGATACTCAGAGGCTAGTTCAAAGCCAGCCCAGGCAAATAGATCATGAGACCTATCTAAAAAATACTTAACACAAAACAGGGCTGGCAGAGTGATTCATGTGCCTGCCTAGCAAGCATGAGGCCTTGAGTTCAAACCCAGTGCTGCCAAAAAAAAAAGACACATTGCACATTGCCTACAAAGAGTAAAAAGACAACAGCAAACTCTTCCTCTCCTTGTGGAAACACAATAAGCCAAACAATAGTCAACAATATCCTTGTATGCATGAGAGTAGGGGATGAAAACCCTACCTAGAACTGTAAACTGAGCAAAAATACTATTCCAAAAGAAACATGAAATAAAGACATTTTTAGATATAAAAGCTGAAGGAATTCATCTCCAGCAGATACAGATTCAAGATCTATTAAGGGAAGTCCTTTAGGCAAAAAAAAAAGACACTCCAAAATCTAACTGTACAAGGCAATGAGGAGCCCGGATATGGGACTGTGAATAAATATAAAATACTTTTTCTTATTGCTTAAATCTACTTTAAAGTATCAGCTAAAAATATACTACATAATACAACATATTGAATATTATTAGGCCTTAAAAAGAAATTCTGATATGTGCTACAACACAGATGAACCCTGAGTTCACAGAAGGACAAATGCTATCCGATTCCAGTTATGTGAGGTCCCTAGAGTGGTCATAGTCATAGAGACAAAGTAGACTGGGTGCAGGCTGGGAAGGGGAATGGGAAGTCAGTGTTCAATGGAACGGAGTTTGGGTTTTGTAGCATGCAAGTTCTGCACGTGGTTGTATCAGAGCCACGGCAATGCTCAAGCAGGATAGATAGGGTAAGGTGACAAGGAAAGTATAAAGCTATACCCCCAATCCTCATTTGTTTGTTTTTCTTTTTGTTTTTTGTTTGTTGAACTCTCTATGTAGACAAGGCTGGTTGCAAACTTGCGATCCTTCTGCCTCAGCCTCCTAAATAGCAGCAGCAGCAGTAGTAGTAGTAGTAAGAAGGAGGAAAGAAAAGGAAAAGGAAGGAGGAAGAGGGAGGAAGGAGAAGGAAGGAGGAAGAGGGAGGAAGGAGAAAGGGGGAGGAAGGAGGAGGAGGGAGGAAAAGGAGGAGGAGACAAAGAAGAAGGAAGAAGAGGAAGGAGAAGAAAGAAGAAAGAAGAAGGAGGAGGAGGAGGAGGAGGAGGAGGAAGAAGGAGGAGGAGGAGGAGGAGGAGGAGGAGGAGGAAGAAGGAGGAGGAGGAGGAGGAGAAAAAAGAAGAAAGAAGAAGAAGGAGGAGGAGGAGGAGGAGGAGGAGGGAAAAGAAGAAGAAACTGCCAGGTCAAGGAACTGAGACAGAAACAGGATGTAAGGTTGAAAACTACCAAATGCCATCCTAGATACTCAATGCCACTGAACTGTGCACTTAAAGATGGTTGACTTGGGGTTATTTTGGTGGTAATGGGTTAGAACTTAAAGATGGTTGAGACAGTAAATTTTGTTATGTATATTTTGTGACAATTTGAGAGAGACAGAACTGACTGCTTAGATCAGAAATAGTAACAAGATATAAGAGTTCACCACAACGAAGGCACAACATGCCCAGCACAGGGCTGCAAGGAGGGAGATCACTGCTGTGAAGTTCTTATACTCTGCATGGCTGTGATGAGATGAAGACCTATACCACAGACCCCAAAACCACCACTAAGCTAACACCACAAGAAGTCATTCCTGAGAAAAAACACAGGAGGCCAAAAGATCACAAAACATGCCTATGTCCACTAAATACGTCTAACACAGATTTACATAAATGCAAAATGTTCCAAGTGTATGCTTTAAATACTGGCAGTTATGACCACCCAAGCTTCATTAAAGCTGTTTCAAGAAAAAGCAGAAAGAGCTGCCTGGACAGGCAGAAAGTCTAGTGTGATCAGAATGGCTTCCCACTCATGTTTTCTTCTCCTTTCCTTGGGACAAACTATCTCACTTCCTGTCTGTCCTCTTTGGAGTCAACTGTGGCCACTGACTTGGTCTGGCCCATGGAATGCAAATGGCAGTGAGTCCATCTATTCCTGGGGAGATCTTCCCCAGATGGTGCACAAGGGTCCCACTTCCTCCCCCTGCCTAAGCAACTGGGAGATGTGTTCCAATGAACCTGCTCAGCCCAGGGCTGCGAGGGTCACAGCGACACAAGTGGGCAGGTTGTCTGAGTAAGAACTGCACTTCATTGTGTCAGGCACAGGGGAATTGGGACAACCCTGTTCCTGCAGCTCATTTAGCTGCTCCAGACTGAACATTCCCAGAGAGCAGGTTCATTTCATCACAGACACTGTTTCTATTTGGTGGCACAGAAGGCAAATGGACCAACAGCCTCCGGGGGTCTCTTCCAGCTTGAAGACATGAATTCATGTCATAGGTTCCACTAGCCTGGGTATTAACTGAGCTCACATTTCAAGCATGTGCAGAGCCTGGTTCCCTCTCAAAGTAACCCCCAGGTGTCCCCAGGTGTTGTACTCAGGTTCACTTGTATTGTTCAGCTTAGCTATTGAGGAAAGTCCACAAGGCACTGAGACCATGACCAGAAACCTCCACCGAGCCTGGCCCAAAGGATCCACATCACTAAGCCCCAAGCACCTGGTTACCATCCTTAGGCACTGTCAGGGAATAAGGAGCAAAGCATTAGAGGATCCACTGCTCTGAGAAAGTGAGCAAAACTAGTTTCCTTGGAAGAAACCCTCCTCTCTCCATTTTCCCTTAGACAAACTCCATCTCACAGGCTTTGGACACGCACCTACTTTCACTCTGCAAAAACCTCCACAAAAGAGAAAGACAATAACCAGAGAAAGCCACAAGTTAATTTTACAGTAAATCTTCTACATGATTGACACTACCTCAGAACCAAAGTCTCCAAGAGCACCTGGGAGAGATTTCTTTCCTCTCAGACCCAAGTTACACACTTTTCACACTACATTCAGGGAAGTTTGGCTCTGTCAGATCCAAGCTCATTGTAGGAACCAGCCCTTCCTGTTCTAATTGTGACATTGACTTTACCTTTGTGAACTGAAGGATCTTGTCACCAGGAGTCTCTCACAAAGGCCTCTTTAAGTTGTCGTTTACCACAAAATCGAAACTGTTTGCATGTTTGAAATGAAAGTATGGCTTTTATTTTGTACCCACCTGCACAGGCCTCACGGGTCACTGGGTCCAGTTTGTGTCAACAATGCAAACTATTACATACCCAGTGATTTCTTTCTGGCCCACAGGAGCCTCTGGTGGGAAGGAAATTTAGATCTAAAGAAGAGGTCTGATCTTTAAGTGACACTGGCCCCTTTCCCTTCCCAGGACCAGTCTTTCCTCTGAAATCCTTTAATCAGAAACAGTAGCTCTGCTCAGGAGTCTAAATCAAGCCAAATAAGAAAGCAACAAAGTATCTAAACCATGGAAAGAGAAGTAAATACAAAATAATTCTAGGAAATGACAACTCTCACAGCATTTGGAGGTAAGGTCTGCTCTGAGATTTAAAATCAAGGACGTTTGTTTGCTGTTAGGATCAGACAAGAGTGAAGTGTGGAGCCAAATAACACTGGGGAAGAAGGAAGGTCTGATGCCAATCATGTTGGGGATGAAGCCAAATGACTGGGGGTAAATGTATGGACTGGTCTCTGGGGGAGCTGGCCAGAAGATTTTTTGCATGCTGCTTCTACTATGAGCACCTCAGGTCTTAAGGCCCTGGTCATGCACAAGTGGACCAAACTCACGATCCAAATTCTCTTTCGAGTAAATGTTTCCCTGTACCTTTCCATAAGAAGGGGTTCTGAACTTAAACCAAATACCTAGCCTCCTAACCTTGCAATTCTACAGTCGCAGCTGAGGGCCAGGTGGGGCTCCGTCCTCCTCCGCCCCCCATGCGGTGTTGAGGGCCCTGTCTTCCCTGACTCCTCAGCCCTGCGCCCCAAGCTCCAGACACCTATCGCAGCCTGGACAGGACCTGGTGGGGCTGGACTGAGAGCTGGGCTGAGAGCTGGGTTTCCCACAGGTACCCCCGCCTCAGCGCACAGGCGGACCGGAACTATCTCCTGTTCGCGAGTTAGCTGGATGTGACTTCGACCGGGCTGGGAGAGGCGCTGAGGCTGACGACACCTGTGCTGCGGCGCCATTCGGCACAAAGATCGACCCCGGGCAAGCGCCCGGCCTCCGCCGCCGCTCGTTCGGTCCTCGCCAATCTGGCGACGGCGGTGCTCCGCGCTGTTAGCGCACGTGCTCCCCCGCCCGGCGCCGCCCTAATCCCCTCCTCTTCCCTTTCCCCTCCCTTCCCTCCTCCCCCTCCCGGACTTCCTCCTCCCCAACCGGGCCTGGTTGCTCGCTGAGCACAGGGTCGGCGCGCGCGTGCGCGGAGGAGAGGCCAGCAGGGCCGCAGACCAGTGTCCCGCGCTAGCGGTGGGCACCGCTGGGCGCTTGCTGCTTGGTCCCCGCCCCGCGCTGCCCGGACGGGGACAGACCCCGGCCGAGACTCGAGGCTGCAGGATGGCGCAGACGGCCATGTCCGAGACCTATGGTAGGCGCGGGGCTCGTGCCGGGCCGCGGGGATTCGGAGTGGTGGGGCTGGATCGCCGCGCTCCAGGAGGTCCGTGCGGGGCTGGGGTATCGGGGACGGGATCTCGGAGGTGTCGGGGCGCTGGCGCTGCGCCGGGCCTGGATTTCGGGGTCTCCGGAACCCGGCCGGGTCTCGAGAGTCTCTGAGACCTAGCGGACCGGGTAGAGGTCTCTGGATGTCAGGTGCTCGGCCAGGGTGTCGGGGGCCGGGCGGGGAGTCTCTGGGTGTCGGGAGCTGGTCGTGGTCTCGGGATGTCGGTATCGGGCCGAGGTCTCGGGGTGTCGTGAGCTGGGCCCGGCTCTTGGGGTGTCGGGGGCTGGATGGGGTCTCGGGGTGTCGAGGACTGGGCGGAGGTCTTGGGGTATCGGGAACTCGGGTCTCCGAGTGCCAAGAGTTGAGCCCGGGTTTCAGGGTATCGGGAGCTGGTCGGGGTGTCTGGGGCCGGGCTGGGGTCTCGGGGTAGTGTAGGGGCGTCGGCGGCGCACAGCGCTGACGTGACCTGCTTTTTCAAGTTTCATCCTGCGTTTGCCCTGAGCTCCAACCTTATGTTTTCCCTACTGCATTTAATTTCAGTATCTCAAGGCCTGGGAGCTAGTATGAGGTCTGATTTCCACCGCATGCATCCACAGCCAGGGATGAAGGCGCTAGGCCACGCCTGCACTTCAGGGTGCTCCTCGGACAGTTGTTTGCCTTTAACTGGCTTGCAATTCCTTTATTTGTATTGGGATTACAATGAGTTGTAGATAAATGAACCCATCTCTCTTCCTCTGGAGACCTTTGGCTTCATCTCTCTCTCTCTCTCTCTCTCTCTCTCTCTCTCTCTCTCACTCTCTCGATATATAGATATAGATATCTCGATATATATGCTGGGCAGATTTATAAATAAATAAATGTTTTCCCAATGCATATGATGGCTTGCTTCTTTCCCCTTGTGTGGTAAAAACAAACACCTTGGTGTCAGGGTTGTGTCCCTATCTGCCAGTCCCTGATCGCTCCTTCACATGTGTGCATCCTTAGATTGAGACTTTGATTTGCAGTGTGACAGTCCCAAAAAGGATCAGTCCACCTTCCTTCCTGTCCCAGTATGGAGCCAGTTCTTCCAGGAGGGCTCCAAGGACTGTGAAGCACCACAGAGACCCTGGCCTCATGGAGCTCACAGTCTAGAGAGGAGTATACTCTTAATTCAATTAACTAATGAATGAATAATTAAAAATCAGGCATAGGTTCTGACAGAATGTGGTCTGGGCTAGTGTGTGAGAAAGGACAGCTGATGGGTCAGGAAGGTCAACTGGGCAGGCAGAAACGATCCCTAGGTCTGTGGGGTGGTTTGGGCACTATGGTCAGGGAGGGTGATAAAGTGGTGGAGGGACCTTGGAGGTTTGAACTTTGAGAGGGTGGGACTCAGGGAAGGGTGCAGGGCCAGGAAACCATGCATGGGGTCCACTGCCGCTATCTCCTGTGACTTTCAATGACCTCTCCCATGATACTGAGGCATGATGTTCGTCCACAGATGTTTCGGACCATGTTGTCAGCACTGCCTGTGCCCCCCTAGTGGTTCCATGTGGTCTGGTTCTGCACAGAACCACAGTCAGAAATATCACCAGCTACTTTTTTTTTTTAATCTCAGTCTTGCACTTCTTGTCCTTAACCTGGTTTAACGAGCACTAGGGAGGGGTGCAAAGTTCACCTAAGAGAACCAAGTAGGGTCCTGGACTAGGAAGGAGGAGCAGGCGCTCTGGAGGGAGCTTTGCACCTCTCAGCCTTCTCTCAGGAAATGATAAAGGTTTCTTGTTTCACCTCAGATGTAGTTCCTTAAGGTTTTGAACATCATAGACCTGTCGGCTAAACTCTGATGGTGAGACTATAGCCATTGATATTTTTATTTCATGGTACCTTCCCAAATATGCCTTTACTTTTTACTAACTCTTAATTTAATCTTTTCTTTAGATAGAGGAAAATAAAGGAAACTAATTAAACTAATAAAAACTAATAAGTAAAAACTTAGCCTTAGAAAAGTATGACTGTTGAAGTTGCCAGCCTAAAATAAAAGTCACCCAAAACCAAGGTTAAGGCTGTCACCTTCACTTGTCATTGGCCATATTTGCACAGCACTGTTCTCCAAAATAAAATAATCAGGTCCTCTCTTTCCGGACATATGCCTCTTGGTTGGTAAAGGAATGTTTGCCTGACCTTTACGTTCCCTTGTGCTCTGGCTTGGTCTCTCTTCTCAGTGAAAGCAGGCTCTGTGTGACTTGATTGGGATGTGTTGACAGATAAGGAGCCAGTGATTACGGTGTGCTGCTCCCAGGCCCCCTGCGTGCGTGCTAGTATATTAGAGCTATTCCTCTTTCCACAGGACAAGTGGTGTCCAACTCTTTCCTGCTCTGAAGCCCCTAACGAGATGTATACTGGGCTTTAGATCACATATTGTAATGCTAGTTGAAATGTAAAGATGCAGATATGCTTCAGATTGAAACCTATGATGGTTAATTGTGACTGTCAACTTGTATAGGTGAATGCCTAGACAATCAGTAAAGCACACATCTGGGGTGTCTGTGAGGGCATTTCCAGAGATGATTAGACCATCAGGGCTCCAACCTAATGAAGGGATGAATCCCTTGATGGATTTGTGTATGATGGCATTGGTTAAAAAGTAGGAGGTGGGGCCTGGTTGGAGGAAGTAGTTACTGGGGGTGTGGACTTGAGTCTATATCTTGCCCTGGCCCTTCCTATATCCCCTTTACTCTGCTTCCTGGCCTCCGTGATATGAGCTGTTTTGCTCTGCCATGCCCTCCTCACCATGATGGACTGATACCTTTGAAACCATAAGTCAAAATAAATATTTCCTCCTTTAGGTTTTTCTCAGACAGTTTGGTCACAGCTATGCAAAAGTAACTAACATAAACCTCTCAGTCTGAGTAACAGTAACCTGAAATTCTCCCGGATTTCATCCGAGTCACAACATCCTTACATCCCTGTTCCGTTAGCATTTCCTGGGCCTTCCATGCCCTCGTGTCAGCAGCCTGAGACCTGGAGCTCAGGAACCATCCTAAGTGATTCCTGATGCCAAGCAGTGATGTTTAGAGGAGCTAAACAGTACATGTGGGGAAATGTCAGACATCTCTCTAAAAATCAAGCATAGGGAAGCTTGACAGTGAGGAAGCATCTAAGACAAATCTCTAGGTGTTAGCATTTATGTCATCTGCAGAGGGAACAACTTTGAAACAGAACTCTCCTCAATTGCTGGTGCTATGCTTATCTTATATGCTCTTTTTGGGGGTGGTACTGGGGTTTGAACTCAAGGCCTTGCACTTGCTATGCAGGCATTCTACCACTTGAGCCATGCTTCAAGCCCCCTAAAATATTCTCTTAATAGTTTCATTTTGTGCTTCATTTTGAAAATAACACAGCATTATGCTATTTCACATTTTGATATTGTCAGAATATTTTTTGTCAAATATATATACTTGTCATATGCAGTGGGTTGAAATGTGTCTTCCAAAGGTTATGCTCAAGTCCCAGCCCCTGGACCTGTAAATGTGGCCTCACTTGGACACAGGATCTTTGCTGATGTAAGGAATAAGATGGCGTCCTATTGGAGTAGTGTGAGCCCTAATTCAATAGCTCGTGTCCAAATGAGGGAAGGGAAACTTGAGTAAAGACACATGCAGGGAGAATCAGGTGTGATGATGAAGCTGAGATTGGAGCGGCAGTCTGGGAATCCAAGAAGCCCTGTGGATGTCTGGCAACCACCAGACAGTAGGAACAGACAAGGAGAACCTTACCCTAGAGCCTTCAGACAACTTGACCCTGTTCATACATCATATAAGACTCCAGCCACCAGACAACAAATTTCTGCTGTTTTAAGCCACCTGGTTTGTGGCACTTTGTGATGGAAGCCCTAGGGAGCCAACCCACAGATCTGCCATCAAAATATGCTTCTTGGAGAAATTTACACTTGATAAGGCAATTTGGTCTGAGGAGAATAACCTAAGTAAAGGAAGCAGTCTCAAAGTTTCCTGTTTGCAATAAAGTATAAAATAACTTGCTGTTAGGAAAATCACCTAAAGTGCCATTTCCTTAGTTTCACAAATGACAGGAGATGCAAACAGTGTCAATAAATGGAGCATGCAGTATCAGAAAAAAAGAATATTTCTTTGGGCTGAGTAAGCTTGTGACTGATTATACACATTGGTATTTTCTTTTTCTTGTTCACTAAGAACTTGTAAGCATTTCAAAAGCTAAGGACTGAAGATTCCACCTCACCCCTGTTAGAATAGCCATCATCAGCAACACCACCACCAACAAGTGTTGGCGAGGATGCGGGGAAAAAGGAACCCTCTTACACTGTTGGTGGGAATGTAAACTAGTGCAACCACTCTGGAAAAAAATTTGGAGGCTACTTAAAAATCTAAACATTGATCTACCATTTGATCCAGCAATACCACTCCTGGGGATATACCCAAAAGACTGTGACACAGGTTACTCCAGAGGCACCTGCACATCCATGTTTATTGCGGCACTATTCACAATAGCCAAGTTATGGAAACAGCCAAGATGCCCCAGCACTGACGAATGGATTAAGAAAATGTGGTATCTATACACAATGGAATTTTATGCAGCCATGAAGAAGAACGAAATGTTATCATTCGCTGGTAAATGGATGGAATTGGAGAACATCATTCTGAGTGAGGTTAGCCTGGCCCAAAAGACCAAAAATCGTATGTTCTCCCTCATATGTGGACATTAGATCAAGGGCAAACACAACAATGGGATTGGACTTTGATCATATGATAAAGCAAGAGCACACAAGGGAGGGGTGAGGATAGGTAAGACACCTAAAAAACTAGCTAGCATTTGTTGCCCTTAACGCAGAGAAACTAAAGCAGATACCTTAAAAGTAACTGAGGCCAATAGGAAAAGGGGACCAGGAACTAGAGAAAAAGTTAGATCAAAAAGAATTAACCTAGAAGGCAACACACGCACAGGAAATTAATGTGAGTCAACTCCCTGTATAGCTATCCTTATCGCAACTAGCAAAAACCCTTGTTCCTTCCTATTATTGCTTATACTCTCTCTACAACAAAATTAGAAATAAGGGCAAAATAGTTTCTGCTGGGTATCGAGAGAGTGGGGGGGAGAGGGCGGGGACAGAGTGGGTGGTAAGGGAGGAGGTCAGGGCAGGGGGGAGAAATGACCCAAGCTTTGTATGCACATATGAATAATAAAATAATAATTAAAAAAATGGAATAGAGGAATTGGTACAGAATATTAAAAAAAAAAAAGCTAAGGACTGGGGGCGAGCACCAGTGCTTCACAAACCAATGCATCCTGAGCCCCCAAGAGGTCACCTGCAGGTCCTGGTCAGTGAGGGGACGGAGACTCTGCACCTGATACCTGGGGACATGCAGATGCTATTGGTCCAGGGACCACATTTGAGTAGACAGCTACTGTATTAAGATCAGAGCTTATGCCAGAAAACTTTGAAAATGTGGTTCTTTGGAAAAACAAAAGTTTACAAGGGCCTTAACAGTCTTTGAGCAATAAAGCCAGTGACTGCCTCTGAGGCTGGGATGTCGTCTAAGCCTCCCAGTTCCATCATTCACTCAAGCTAAGAAACTTATTCTCAACTTCCTCTCTAACCACTGCACCCACTGCCCTTGAGGAGCCAAACCCACTGCATTCCAAACCCGACAATGACTGTCCTACTCACCAGGCTTCTCTGTCTCCTCTGTACCCATTTGCCTCGGAGAGAAAATTAGAACCCACTTTTTTTCTTGGCGGTACTGGGGTTTCCTCCAGAGTGCTTATTGCAGTGATGGTCAGGCCTATGGCTGTCCTGCAGCTTGCTACTCCCTGTCCTTCCACCAGCCCTCAGGCAGCTTCTGCAGGCCTGTGTCACAGAACTGAGGCTTCCAGAGCCTTGACAAGGATGTTTCCGGTTAGGTTAGGCTAGAAGGAAGCTTGGGAATTTTATGTTGGGGTCTCGACTACTAATAACTCATACTGGTGTTACAGGAAACTCATGATGATTTGAGTAAATATTTCCAAAGTTTTTTGACTCCTTGAAGAACAGCTTCATGCTGGTCATGGTAATCCATGCCTGTAATCCCAGCACTGGAGAGATTCAGGCCGGACAATGAGTTTAAGACCAGCCTGGGCTAATAGCAAGACACTGCCTAAGAAAGAAAAAATGAGAAAGAAAGAAAAACAACTTCATATAAGTATAAGTTTGAATTTCTCTTCTACGTACAACAATATTGCTTCTGTTAAAGACCATGTCACCTTTTTTTTAAGAATTTCACACTTTGGGCCACTTTGTATAGAATTATTCAAAATATAATTCTTCTCAAGATTCAATATTATAGGGCTGGGGTGTAGCTCAGTGATAGACCCCCTTACCTGAATTTAAAAAAGCATCAGCTTATAGAATCACTCTTACCATGTAGTCAGGCAAGTTTGTTGGTGATCTTTGCTGCAAACATTTCTTTGGGATGAGAAGAAAGTTGATTGACTTGTTTAATTTCTTCTCTCAAGTCCTCCTGCAGAGATTGGCCAGTCTGATGCAGTAGACTTCTCCCCATTCCTAGTTTTCGGGAAGACTCTGGCTTCTTCTACCTTGGTCTACTTTCTGTTGTTATAACGGAATGCCTGAGATGGGGCAATTGTTTTTGAGGTTTAGTTTGGTCCAGAGTTCTGGAAGCTGGGACACTGGTGCTGCTATGTGCCTCCTCCATTCACGGTGGGAAGCAGAGGGCACCTAGGCATGTGTGAAGAGACAGAATGTGAGGAAAGCCTCCCCTCATAACCCCCGCTCTTAAAATTCTAGTCCAGAGCAAGGACTTGCTCAGTCCTACGAGAATTGACCTAGTTCTGTGATGGCTCCATGACAGTGGAGCCCCCATGACTTCATCACCTCCTGAAGGTCATGGTCCTGCCATTTCTCAGTAGCATTATTATCAGGGTACAAAATTCAACAGCTTTGGAGAGGACAAACCACACTCAAACCTTTGCACTCATCTTTGAAGGTCATCGTGCTTTCTGCCAGTCTTATTTCAGTAATGTGCTGGGTTCTGTACACTTGAAGGATATTTGACATTTACTGCTCAATGACTGAATATGGATTAATGTCTGAAATGATGAACTGTTACTTAAAGGATAAATGAAATAAATCTAAAGGATCTGCACCACAGCAGAGTATAAGTCAAATAAACATTGGATAGCTACACATTTTCTTCCTCTGAATCCCCTTCCAAGCATCATAGACAAAGGTAAGTTTGTGTTCAGAGAGATTTGACCAACACAAGCACATGTGTGGTGATGAATAGGATACCCAGAAAGCCATGTGCTGTAGCCGTATGACAGCAGAGGACAGGCCTAGCATTCCTGTGACAGTCCATCATGGTCTGGGTCTTCTGACTCTCCAGCTCTCTTAGGTGGTCTGTGTTTGGCATTTAAGAAGTTTTAAGAAGGAGAGAACAATATTTAGATTTGGGAAGAAGGGATGCTATTCAGAAAGTGCTGATGAATTATGAATGCAAAATCTATTTTAGAGGGAGGGTTGTTTTCTTCACAATATAAAATTTTAATAATACAGAAAAGCAGTAGGAAACTTGACACAAAGCCTTCGCCTTTGTCACACTGGGGATATTATATGTGGAGTGAACACTTAGTGCCGCCCTCATTTTCTCGCTTACCCGCCTACACCGGTATGGGAAGGATCACAACACAAATGTGCACATGTGTGCTGCCTGTGGCCTCTTTACAGGTCTGTGCTGCAGCTCAGTCAGTGCTTGCTTGTGAGCAAAGCAAATCTTTCTTTCAAGATCACATGCTAAACTGTTTGGGAGCAGAGGACAGCCCAGGTGACCTGGGCTTTGTGCCGTCCTGAACGTGGTCAGACCTCAGGAAATAGTGAAAGGCTTTAGTTGATTCTGTTTGAAAGGCAATGTATTTTCCTCTCAGTGATAGAATATGAAATGAAAGACCAAAATAAGTAGAAAACCTGACTTCAAGGCATAGTTTTGTTATGTTCTTTATGGTAGAAGTCAGTTACATTGTATTAGTATAACTGCAACTCTAATTAAACCTCTTCTATAGCTTACATTGTCCAGGCTAAAGGATTGTCCACACGAGGCAATGTCTGAGCTTGAAAATAAGGACAACAATGTCCCTTCTGAGAATTCAGATCCAAAACCAGCTCTCCAGGTTCCAGAGCAGAGCATTGTGGAGGGGACCTGGTCCTTCAGCTGCAGACGTGTCACCAGAGAGCACCGTGTCAGTGGAGACTGGTCGGCCATGGAAATGACGAGGAATGATTGGAGTCAAAGGCAGGCCTCACAGGGTCCATCCAGGCACCACCAGGAGTGGCCATGCCTGGAATGTGGCCTGGAGCGATAAAGAGATGTGCCCTCCTGTGATCTGAGTCTAGGTCACTGCACACTGAGATGTCTGGTTTTATAGCTATTAAGTAAATGTTTGTTGAATAAACTTGCCTTGCTCTAAATCCATGCCTACTCAGCAGCCTTCTGATCATACTTACCCCCAAATAATTTTTTTTTAATTGTGATTAACAAGTTTTCTATTTAGTAGATGACGAATCATTTCATCAGGTAGAATTCATCCTTCTGCAAGTGGTAGAAAACCCAACTCTAATTCCTGAAATAATGAGAGGATATATTATTTGAAATAACTGGAGAGGAGGTTTCAGAGCTGTTTGGTTCAGAAACTCCACTGTATCATCGAGGAACTAAATTCCTCTCATCTCTCTTCTCATGGTCGTAAAATGGCTGCTATGTGTTATCAGGCTATGCTTCTTCTTTACACCCATAGAAAACAGGGGTCTTGCTTGCATTCATGAAATGAATGCCCTCCTCCCCATCCGGGGGGGCTGTGCAGGTCAGGTACTCACTCAGGACCAAGCAGATGGCCGGTCTCTAGCAGGACACTGGGATCGATCACCATTGGTTGAGAAAGCACAGCCTGTGCTGGAGCACAGTTACTCTGGATCTTTGGGGAAGGTCTGCTAGGGAGACATGGGCAGCATACGGTCACTCAGCAGAGTGGACTGCCACTGCACTTCAGCGCTTGCTTGAGCTGTGCTTTGTCCATTTTCTGTGACACTCAGTGAGTGCTCTTCCTGAACTAAAGGACTGCATAATGTGCCTTTGCAGGTGACATGGAAGTGAGCCATTTTCCCAGATGTGGTAGAATCCTTGTCTGCTTGGAAAGACCCAAATTTCTCTTGTTTTTTTGCAAATAACATGCACCTGCCTTTGATCTCAGTACTTAATGTCTGTGTGAAACTGCTAAAAATCTTTTGGCATTTGACATTTCTCTTTAGAGCTACTTTGCTGTGATACTACTTGTAGAAACGGATGTAGAACACTGTGTCTGTTGTAACCTTTGTAAGAATGAGGTCTGTATTCCAGATCAGCTTTAATATTAAAATCCCTGGAGGCTACATAGTGTGGACATTGGTAAAACCTTACTGGTAAAATAATATCGTAGTATATATCATTGTACAAGTTTCAGTTATAAAAGCATCAGGAGTTAAAAGAGACATGCGTGTTTCTTCTGATTGTTACTTAGTAATGCAGTTCTCTTTCCCTGGTTACACGTTCCCACCATGGTGCAATTTCTGGCTGTGTGGACTGATTTTCAGGTCAGCCCCTTGGATTTCTGACTGACGATCCTCCCTGCTCCAGGGATCTTCCCACATAGAGGAGCAGGTGTGCACCCAAGCTTAGATGTGGCTTCATTGCAGAGGAAGGGGGGGTTAGTCTGTGCCCCATGTGTGTGGTGCCCCATCCTCATGCCCACTAGAAAGTGGTCTGGGACTCCTGCAGGTGGAGACAATAAGGGGCTGATGTCTCAGCACCCATGCTCATATGACCCAGATTCTATTGTCTAGCCATGTTCTAGACCATCACTGGACTTCTTAAATATAGATGAAATCGATCTCTGAACCCAGAGCAGACTGGGAGTGTAGGGTGGGCTGAATCTGCTCTGCTCGGGTAATACAGAAGGTTATTGCTATGCAGGAGGGTGACGCCGCAGACTGGGCGGTCTGTAGATCACAGGTGCCTGTGTCTGCAAGGCATGCAGGGGTTGCCTTTAGGAAATCCCACATTTACCATGTTATCTGCCATGACCTGAATGCCCCCCACACTCATGTTGGAACCTAGCCGTCACTGTGGTGGCACTGGGAGGTGGGACCTTCAAGAGTGGTGTGGCCACAGACTCTGACGTCAGAGTGGATCAAAGCTGACATCCCAGGAGTCACTCCTGATAAAGGAAGAGCCAGCCTTATCCCAGAAGACTGTCCCCAGATGCAGCCACAAGTAAAAAATAAAATAAAAGTCTCTGTCTCTGCATCTCTTGTCCCCCCATTCCCCGCCATCTAGTTGGACTATTCTGCAAACCATCTTGACAAACTACCATATTTCTTTACAGAGTGTCTGGCAGGCATTGTTCCTCTGTAAATCTAATCAAATTCAACAGTCTGCTCTTTAATGCACCCAAAGCCTGTTCCTGATTGAGTGAGGGTAGCTGTTCTTATTAGGCCTCTCTTTCTCTTCTGTGTCCTGTGCTGGCAGCTGACTTTCCTTTCTGGGCCACCTTCCACTTAGGAGGTAATTGCATTTAGATTTATTTTTGTATCAAGTAAAAAGCAACTAAGAAATTGTGATTTCCACACTGGGTGACTGACCAGGCTCACTGCTTCCCACGCCAGCCTCCAGTGCATGTGATTCCAGCAAACACGTCCCCACATCACAAGCCTGGCCTATCATCAGAGAGTCCATGCTGTAGATGTTAAATCCATAGACACCCCAATTCCACTTTCGTGATGTTTGATTCAGGCTCCAACAAACCCTTGCTGCTCTGACCATGCTGCAGGCAACACAGGGGTCCTCACTTCTTCCCATGTGTCTGCACAGGCACCCTGCTGCTGCTCAAACCCCCCAGCTCTCCTGAGCCATCGCTTCTGTCACCCATTTCTCTCTGGCCATTGCACCAGGACTTTGAGTCCTCTGGGCACTGCCTTTCAGCTCCTTCTCATCGCTGCTTTCTGACAACCTTGAGTCTAGTCTTCATGAAAGATCAGCTCGTGTGCTTCTCACTGTGCCTCCAACTCCTGACTGACTGGTGCCTGCAGAGTCCATGCAGAGGGCTGCTCAGCATCTCAGCCTCACAGCTTCTCCATGTCCCTCTAGTCACCTCCCTCCTTCCAATGGGTCAGGTACTTGCTTCTGAGCTGCTCCCTGGGTATCTGTTTTCTGTTCCCATCACTGCAACCCTGTCAACCTGCACTCAGCTTTCTGCTCCTCCACATGAAAGCTCCTGTGATGTTAGAGCCCAGGCATCGAAAGCTTGAGACAGACGCACCTCCTGAGCACCACCCCCCACCAGTTCTCCACTCCTTCTCTGTCCCAGGCATTGAAGATTTCCTGTTCTTTCCAAAAAGCTCGGCTTTTATGGCACATTTTATCCAGCATTCCTAAGTATTTGACCCAAAATGTTTTCCAAATAAAGGGTTCTGTATTAACTATGCATTCTTAACTTTTTGAGCTTCAAGATTTAGAGCATGAGGCTGGGCGCCAGTAGCTCAAGCCTGTGGTCCCAGCTACTCAGGAGGCAGAGATCAGGAGGATTGAGGTTCAAGACCAGCCTGGAAAATAGTTCCTGAGACCCTAGGTCAAAAATACCTAACATAGAAAGGGCTGGTGGAGTGACTCAAGTGGTAGGGTGCCTGCCTAGCAAGGGTGAGACCCTGAGTTCAAACCCCAGTACTACCAAAAAAAAAAAAAAATTGTGAGCATGAGGTGTTTGTTGGGGTAACTGAATATTTTTCTATGTAGAAATTGAACAGCTTGCTTTTCTTTTATTCAGCAAGTTATGGTTGATTGATGGACCACTCTTTGGCCAAGTGTGGCAATGGTGCAGTCTGACAGCAGTTAGCATGTGAAGGACAGCCAAGCAAAACTGTGCCAAAGCCCCTCTCAGCAATGTGAGATTTGGTCCCTGGATCACATAATTTGAGAAGCCTGTTTTTCTGTGCTCCCATGTGCAGAAACATTTCCTTCTGTATTAGACATAATCTCCAATCTCTCTCTCTCTCTCTCTCTCTCTCTCTCTCTCTCTCTCTCTCTCCCCCTCCCTCCCCCCCACCCCCCCCCCCCCGCCTCCCTCCTGTCTCTCTTTGATGGTTCTAGGGTTTGAACTCAGGGCCTTGTGCTTTCCTAGTTAAGTGCTCTACTACTTGAGCCATGCCTCCAGACTTGCTGCTTATTTTTATTGTAAAATATACATAACAAAAATGTACATTTTGTACATCTTGTTCAATGACATCAAGTTCATTCACAGTTTTTGCTGGTGCGATGGCTCACGCTTGTAATCCCAGCTACTTGGGGAAGCATAAATAGGAGGCATAAACCTGAGGCTGTGTTTGAAAAGTAAGTAATGCCTTGGACTGCGGGCATGGCTCAAGTGGTAGAGCCCCTGTCTAGCTCAGTACCACCAAAAAAAAAAGTACATTCACATTTCTAATACAACTGTTACCACCATCCATCTCTTGAACTCTTTCATCTTTTCAAAGTGATACTCATTGCCATAAAACAGTAGTTCAGCACCACCCCTAGCCCCTGGCAATACCCACCCTACTTTCTGTCTGTAATCCAGCTATTCTAGGGACCTCTCATAAATGGAATCATCAATATTTGGTCTTTTGTGATCAGCTTTTGTCACTTTCCTCATGATTCATCTGCTGTAGCAGGTGTCAAATTCCTTTTTAACACTGAGTAATATTGCATTGTATGGATGGACCACATTTTGTTTAACCATCCATCCATCGGTGGACCCTTGGGTTGCTTCCCACTTTAGCTGCTGTGAATAAGGAATGATGCTGGTGTGAACATGGATATTGCATGCTTTGAAAAATGCAGCAAGAAGCATAAAACCATTGGTCTTTTAAATGCTGACTTAATTCTAATAGCACTATTGTATGAGTTTAATTGCCCATAATGTTTGTATATTATGAAGGAATCAACAGGCTTAGTCTCTGAGTGGTGGTTGTAGTTCTTAGAAAGGGGGATAGCGCTAAGCCAGCACCAGCAGCTGTCTCAGCTTAACTGGGAGAAGGAGGTGCTTGATCTGATCTGAGAGGTTATGTGGAGGTGCAGATGACAGAGCCAGGAGTACAGAGCAGGGCCTTATATGGCCACAGAATGATGGCAGCCCCAGGCTGGCTGTTGGGACCAATGCAAGGAGGGGCTCATAAGTTGAGTCCAGGGTGGGGAGCTGGCAGTGAGCTGCTCCCAGGCTGAGGAGAGCGATCATTCTAGCTAAAGAGGGTAATGTGGGGTCCCCAGTGCTACCTTACTCATTCACAAATTCCATCTTGGAAATAATACTGAGTTACATGCATGACTGCGAATAAAGAAGAAATAAAGGACGCCTTCCATACTGAATCAGACTAATTTCGCAGTCAACCCACCTGAGCATGGCCTGAGCTGTACTCCCAGAAGTTACAATTGGGGGAAGAGACTCAACCCTGCAGATCTTCTGTGCAGGAACTCACCTGTGTTTAGAAAGAAGAAAGAGGCAATCTCTCAGGGTCTTCCAGGCCTACTCTTTTCAAAGAAATCACTTGAAATTTCTAGGCTTATTTTGCCAGTGACTGTTTGCAGAGTGGCTAGCAGGGATAAGTGTTACTCATTACAAGAGTGTTTCCAGCCTTCCAGCTTCAAAGGGTGTCCAAACAGCACAGTTTAGAAATCTTCTGAATTAGCATATAAGTGAAATAGCAGAAATACTTAAATGTGGAAAGTAAGTCAAGTGTATCATTTTCACAGACTGTTCAGTGACCTGTTATGTTAATAACTAAGGTTTCATTAAATTTTATAATTGTAGTCTGAGTAAATTCATAGCATCCATTTTAAAGTACTTCTCACAGTATCTCTTTGTCTTTCAGATTTCTTATTCAAGTTCTTGGTTATCGGAAATGCAGGAACTGGCAAATCTTGCTTACTTCATCAATTTATTGAAAAGAAATGTAAGTGATACCAAATGGCCACTCATTCTTTCATGACGTCTATGAACACACTCAGGGCTCAGATTTGCTGAGATTCGAACTCGGGTCCTCCCGCCCACCAGCACACCTGCCCAGCGCCCTAGGCCTTGAGCTACCCCACCCGATAGGGCTCAGATTTGCTTCCTGGAAAACATCTGAATTTTTTTCCAGGGAAGAAAGTTGTAGCTTAGTTGTGTGATTGAGTTTCAATTTTAGCAGTTCAGAACTCAGTGAATTTTCCAGATGCTGCGAGATATTAAGATGATGGCAAACAAGCAGCAGGCACCCTGTTTCCTGGCGGAGCAGCCAGGTGTGTCCTTGATAATAGCCACTCCTGCCCATGGTGGCCTCATAGTGCTATGGAGGCCATTGCTGCCCTCGGTCCTGGCTCACCAGCGGGGCAGTCAGTGGCCCTTGGGGAAAAGGAGTCACTTTGCCATGGTTGCTGTGGATCACAGTGCCTGCATGTCGATGTCAGCGACTACCGTTTGGGAAAGAGGGGCTGGATCTTTCTTTCAAGCTGTTTGGGACCTTGGAAGACTAGAAGTCTTCTAGGTTCAAAAGGCCCTGAAAATCAGCAGTGCTGGGATCATAATGTAGAGAAATGTGCAGACTGACCTGCCAAGAAGGGGGTGAATCTAATTAAGATATATAAGCATTTTTGCAAATGTCAAAATGTATCCCCCCGTACAACTATAATATGCTAATTTAACAAAAAAAGAAAACAGAATGACCTGCCAACTCAGTAGCAGTCGGGTGATGGCTCAACGCAGAATGGACTTGATTTAATGAAGCATACCTCACACAGCTCCTTAGTTGCTGGTAAAGGGGGAAGTACATGGTCCAGAACATCTGGCAGAGCATGGCGGGGGAAGAAGAGAACCCTGGAAATTTCTTCTGCTGCTTCTCTCTCATCAGTGGTTCTCCTTCGAAGCCTCTGGAGGCCCCTGACCACTCCCACTGCTGTAAGGGGAAGGCTCCTTTCCCTGTGATGTGTCACAGCCAGGATGTCCCTGGCCTTTAGTTGTCACATCTGTCCCCAGGGCAGCTGGATGGTCAGTGCAGCCTCTCATCCCTCGCCCCAGCAGACATTGTTGCCAAGTGGCATTTCTGAATTCTGTAGCAATTAAACTTTGTTCCCCAGTTATGAAACATGAACCTGTCCATGGCCATGTGGCCATGGTATTGATTTCAGTTCATCCCTCATCATCATGGAAACTTCCTGCAGATGGTGTGTTCCAGCTGGGTTTAGAATAGACAGTATTAATTTCTTCAACAAATTCATTCCAGGTTTTTGCAGTGCAACGCTAGAATTCATGAACACTCAGCACCTGTAATACACATAGGAAAGGAGGATAAAACAGAGCTCCCAAACCCCCAAACAAATCCCAAAACAAAACCCCAGGGTATTATAGGAGATCTTTGGTGTCTCTGTACCTCCTGGCTGGCCACAGTGCTCTTCTTCCTCTGCTCTCATTTCTTCAGAGTAACTAACTGTCCACTCCAGTAATTGGAACGGTGACCACATCATTACTGACCTAGCACCTGGCCTCTTGCCAGGCACCACACCTTGCAGAATGGTGCGCTGGTATCATATGTCACCAGCGAGTCCTTGAAGTTGATCGTCAGATGCCTCTGGTTTAGGACAGGCACCTCTGTCAGATATGCCATGTGTTCAAGGGCTTGGAAGAAAATCTTTAGAGTGTGCCTGAGAATAGGGACTGTGTTTTACCTGAAAGCAAGTGGTTCTCATCAGCAGCTGGGAAGAAGTGAACGTCAAAGCAAATCATGTTTTCTGTTGGCATAACCCTTGATTTTATTGTTACCTATTTAACATGAGTCTGTTACCTAATGTTCTAAAATGAAATACCTTGTTCTTTGCTTTTCCTTTTTAGTCAAAGATGACTCTAATCACACAATAGGAGTGGAATTTGGTTCAAAGATAATAAATGTTGGTGGTAAATATGTCAAGTTACAGATCTGGGACACAGCAGGACAAGAGCGATTCAGGTAGCCTTTTCTCTTAGTTAATAAAAGTATTTAAAATGGATTCCAAATAATTGATTGTGTTCTCTTACTGTGTAGACTGTCACCTCCCCTAACCTGCACTGAGTTCAGAAACTCCACCTCACAAGACAGCACTGATGAACTGCAGACTCTGAGTGAGGCCGACTTGCAGTCGGGGATGTGTCCACATGTGCTTTTAGCTGAAATCAAGTCAAAGCAGTGGCGCAAATGATTTTTTATGTATCTCCCTTCTGAAGAGGAGTTTTAAACCCTCTTCTGTGTTGTGTTCTGCTTATTTACACTAACTGGGTCATGGTCTGGTAGCCGACGTGCATCCTACAGGACATTCTGTCCTCCACGCTCTGCTAACGGTTCAGTCACAGTTGGTGCTCAGAGTGGGGACTGCAGATCATGCAAACGAGGTTGCCTGGTGGCCTCCTGTTGCCGTGAAAGCAAGACAGCACCAAGTCAAAGCAAATGCCTTGGTTTCACCCCACTTCAGACTTTTCATGTTTTAATTAAAGTTGGGTATAGCCAGGTGCAGTGATGTGCGCCTGTAGTCCTGTATACTCAGGAGGTTGAGGCAGGAGGATCACTTGAGTCCAGCCTGAGCGATGCAGCAAGACCCCATCTCACAAAAAAAAAAGGGGGGTGTGTATTATATATTAATGTTCATTAATAGCTTCAAAAACACCACAGCAACCTCAGCCCCCACTGCTCTGGAAGTGCTGGCTAAGCATGAGACATCTGTATCCTCCCCCACCCCAGAGCTCCTGAGTGACCAGAGTGACAGAGACAGCACTAGCTCAGAAGGCTGAAGTTGATGGCCAAGGTTTCAGGAGTGCTAGGACAGGAAGTGGGGCTGTGGTCAATCCACCTACAGTGCTGTGATGGGCCCTTCCTCCTACTGAGGCTAAGCAGGATGATACCCTGCTAGGGTATCTGAAGGCAGCAGTGCCACAGACACCATGAGAGGTTCAGCCTCCCAGTCAAGCAGGTCTGCACCAAAGGGGATGGGGGAAGAAAAGAGGGGGCAAAAGGTGGCCAAAAGAGAAATGAGAGTGAGTCTTTGGACCCTAGGCTTGGTCCCCACATCTTCCCTGGCTGCTAGCACCCAGGTGAGAAAGTTCCAAGACTCTGCAGAAAAATGCACAGAGAGGGAAAGCTGGAGGATTCTGATACTGATTTCCCAGTAAAACCCACTGTTGGGCATCCGTCCACTCAGCTCAGTTCTGACACCAGCTACCAGGAGTCAGCTCAGATTCACAGGTAAAGGGCAACCAGGGTCTCAAAGGCCTTGGCCAGTCACTGCTTTGGAGAGGACAGAGAGACATGATGGCCAGGGGGATGGCGGCTGTGGATGCCACAATGTTAGCACGTGAGACAACTCTGCAGATGGATGGCAGGTTGAAGATGACAGGAGGAGGTGAGGATAAGCACCCAGACAATCTGCTTTGGGAGCCACCAGCAATGCCCTCCCCAGACCAGGAGAGACCTGAAGGGGCCAAAGAGTTCTGCCTCACAGGTCAAATACAACATGTGCATTGGGCAGGCACAGGAGGTGTTGGGACAATCCTGGATGTAATAGAAGTAGTCCGAGTTGAGATAAACTTTGAGTCAGATGTTAAGGCCCCAGTGCCTATGGGCAGATTCACTGGAGGTGGTGAGAGAGGAGAGCTCAAGTTGCAGGCACCCGGAGGCGGGGGGGGGGGGGGGGGGGGGGCTCCCACTGAGAGTGACAGGCGAGGCAGGGCTGGGGCAAGGAAATGACCACTAGACTTGGATACACAGGGGTGAAGGTCCTGGACAAGCTGTACAGGGAGCAGCTGAGGTGGATGCCAGGCTGGGAGTGAGGAAATGGCCAGTAAAGACAGCTCTGAGAGGGGATCTGGGTGTGAGAAGAGTGCGGCAGGTTAGGAACAGAGGGGACCATGAGGTGTATTCTGTAGTTTAAGGTGGAAGGCACGAGACAAATGTTACTTTGCTAGTGGGAAAATCCAGCCAAGAAGGAGAAGCTGATAGTACAGGGGAAAGTGTATTACTGGAAAAAAGTCCTTGAGAATGTGAAGTGGACATGAGCTTGGGCCCTCAGTGAAGGCAGGTGAAGCCAGGAGTAAAAGAAGATGTGTGGGGGGCAGGGTGACCATGCAGGACAGGTGACCATGGGCTCCTGATTGAAGACCAGGCTGTTTCATCTGGGATTTCCCTTATCCCTGGAAGAGGTAGAGGGAGCAGCCCAGGCACAAGAAAATGGTGGCCCACAGAGAAGTGACAGGCTTATTGAGCACTTAATACATGCCTAGGGTTGGGAACAGCACCCAGGCATCTGCAGACACCTGAGCCTCCTTGGGCCTTCTCAAAGGGGCTTCCCACTCAAAGAGCTACCCCCACTTGGTAGAGAGCATCTGACCCCTCCTACCATCACCCCTGTAACATGACTTCCCCCAGAATAACCTCACACTAGGTTCAGGTGTCCCAAGTCATTTCTCTTTTGAAGCAATACCTATCCCTGTGTTATGGCTCTCAAAGAAAATACAGGGTTTTATGGGTGTTTGGTAGTAAAAGTCTGGAAGTAAAACTGTCATTCTTTCAGGTCTGTGACAAGAAGCTATTACAGAGGTGCGGCCGGGGCACTCCTTGTCTATGACATCACCAGGTAATGCCACCTGCCTGTTGCAGAGGCCACTTAGCACTCTGTCCCAAGGCCGTCTTGGGGAGATGTCCTGTGTACTGTGTGTTTTGTGTTCAGGTGGGTGGTGTGACTGGCCCTTCCTTGGGGTGTGTTAGAGGTCCTTATCTAGCCCTGACCACTATTATTCCAGTACAAAAGTGCTGTGAGGTCTCGGGTGGATAAAGCAATCCTCCTTCCTTACTCTTCTTAATACCATGCCGGCCTCTTTCCTCAAGGTCCACAGAGATCTGTGAGTTATCAGAAGTGAATTCAGAGTCAGGACACGGACCCTGGGCTTGGATTGCCTGGGTTCAGATCCCAGCTCCAGCCACTGGCTCCATGACTCCTGCAGGCTGGGACCTCAGCTGTCTGGACCTTAGTTTCTTCATTTGTAAGATGAGAATAAGCATGGACTCTTCAGGAGGGCTGTCAGAGGTTTAAGTTCATTAATATAAAGCGCTCATGGTAGATGTTGGCCTCATATGGCAACTTCATTGAAACTAAATAAGATTAAATTTCACTCCTTGATTACTCTGGCCATGTATTCAGTGTTCCATGACTCCAGGTGGCTGTGGCGATGAGACTGGCCATCACAGGTCATATTGCATTCCTGTCCTCTGGGTTTGTGGCACCATCCTGGAAATGTGTGGTCCAGGGCTCCAGGGTCCTTCCCAGAAGGGATCTGCTCAAGGAAAGGACAACATGTGGCCATCTCCCTTTCGAGCCCCCAAAAGGGGCAGCTGCTCTTGACAAACCCCCCACCCCACCCACTGTGAGAGCCCTGATGGGCCCAGGTGTGAAGCCCACAGTACCGCCTGTGCTTGTCTTTAGACGTGGGAGGCAGAGCAGCAGGTCTGAGAGTCGTCCTGGAGTAGACAGACCAGGCCAGGTCCTGCTTTGCCCAGCCTTGCTGTGCAGTTTTGAACATTGTAGTCTCTTTGGGCCATAGCTTCTCGCAGCAGGAGGTCACAGCAGTCTCTGTCACAGAGTCCTTGGGAAGTCAGTGTGGTAAATTCTGTGGTGCAAGGTGGCAGCAATTAGTGTTGTGTCTTGGTGGGCAGAGTCCAGCACTGACCTCACGCGTACTCAGAGCTCAGGTGTTTGTGAAGTGAGTGAAGTCTCCGTCGCTTTTCGAACCCTGGCTGGGCAAATGAAAAACAGAATATGTGACTTACTGAATGTGAGGCACACCCTGTGGGTCTGGAGTGTCATGGTGCGTCAGGTTGCCCTCATTACTACCTTCAAGCCATCGTCACCCTTACCAGGAATATTGAAAAGCTGTGTACATACTGAGGATGACTGGAAAGAGTTGCTAGTTTTATAAAATTCGTGTATTATTTCCACAATCTTATGTTACGCAGCCGAGAAACCTACAATGCGCTTACTAATTGGTTAACAGATGCCAGAATGCTGGCGAGCCAGAGTATCGTCATCATCCTATGTGGGAACAAGAAGGATCTGGACGCAGACCGTGAAGTCACCTTCCTCGAAGCCTCCAGGTTCGCGCAAGAGAACGGCAAGTGACCTCCTCCCTCCTATGACTTCTCCAAAGGGCAGACGTGGGTGCAGTGACATGGCATTCAGTTTAAAACATCTACTGGTTTGGAAATGTGGAATTTCCACCATCAGTTTAGGTTTAGTTAGCGTATTTCGGTATATTGCATTCTACCTACAAAAGTTAAGATACTAGGGGCTGGCAGAGTGGCTCATGCGGTAAAAGCACCTGCTAGCAGGCGTGAGGCCCTGAGTTCAAACCCCAGTGCTTCCCAAAACAAAGAAAGAGAAATTACAATACTCATTTTAAATATATATACATATATTTCCAGATGGAAAAGTCATTATATATAAAAATGACTTTCCCATCTGGGGTCTCTGGATATTAGATTTGGTCTAGAGCCCTTTTTATGTATTTTGAAACAAAGTTGGTGAAATATTCATTCTAAATAGAAAGGGAAGCCATAGAAGACACACTTGGCTTGCTGGCTTTATTTTTCTTACACTAAGTGTAAGTCATTTGGTTTTAAGTGACTTTGAAGCCTCTCAATCACCATATAAAGTATACAAGACCACCACATAAATCCAGTTACTTATGGATACAGTAATAAAAATTTGGATGTTTTGACTAATTTTGAGATTCACAAGAAGTAGAATATCCTAGTCAGTATTTGATTGCACTCCAAGACACAACTGTTCTTACAACTCAAGAAGGGTTTTCTGCTAAGAGAGCGGGAATAGCCAGTGCACCATGAGGGCATGTGCGAAGGAGACATCCAGAACAGGAGACAGTTCTGAGACAGTCGGGAAGGGGTGTCCTCCATCAGACAGGACCAGAGGCCAGGAGGCCGCCATTCACCTCAGAACAGGCTTTTCCACTGGGATCAGCCCCTGCTGTGGGGATAAAAGAAGCATTCACTCATATAAGACCATTCTGCTCTGGATGGTATATTGCAGCATAGCCCCCTAGTGAGCATAGACACCTGCAGATCATACTTGTGGTGACAGACAGGTCATTTGGAGAAGGAAATTGCTGCTTCCACATAAATGGAGGCTGTAAGTCACCCTTTGGGCATTGGCCTCCTTCCTAATGGGTGCTGGCTCGCTCATCTTGTCAGTAGATTAGGGCCAGCACGATAGTTACTGTTCAGAAAAGACTAGATTCCCTCTAACATTTTAAAAGACATTGACATGTATCAAATCTGTCTTTACAGAAATAGATGGGTTTAGGTTGTGAATTACATTTTGCCACTATCATAAGAGAATTCTAAGCAGCCCGTTAGGAGTTAAAAAGTTTGATTGTCTTCTAAACATGGCTCCATGTGTCATCCTCTGTCACTTTCAGAGCTGATGTTCCTGGAAACAAGCGCACTGACAGGGGAAAACGTAGAAGAGGCTTTCGTGCAGTGCGCAAGGAAAATACTTAACAAAATCGAGTCAGGTAAAGACATTCCTGGGCAGCGTCTCTTTGGCTCACCTTTGGGCTCAGTGGTGTGTGTCACCTTTAGTGTTTAGGCATCACTAGCAAAGGGGCTCCCCTCACACTGGGCATCCTGAAGTTGCACTGATGGGTCTGAAAGTCCCGTGGCTGGTGTGTGAGCCTCCCTTGCCAGGACCAGGGGGAGTTGGCACTGCTAACTGGAGGACAGCTGGTCCTGACAGAGGGTTCACTTTTATACCCATGGCTTTGGGGGTCATCACTTGAGGAGAAGGCCTCTGAGCTCAGCAATGGCACGCTAATCCTGTTGGTGGACCAGTCAGCTGTGGGAGGCAGGGAGCTGCTGGGCAATGGGCAGGAAGGGCAAGAACATCGTGTGCTGTTAGTCGCTGCAGACCAGGCATCACAGAGCATGTGAGCCACAGTAGCCATACTGCATAAGCTAGCCAAGTGGTCAGTTGACACCTGCCTCGCTATAAGGGTAATTTTATACAGTGCAGCTGGCACAGCACTACATAGTTGTCATTTACTAAAGTAGGCTTTTATTTAAATAGCACCCAAGTTATATGTGGATTCACCTTTTAATTAATGTACTCAAGTATCTGAGCCCTCCTGGGCATTGGTTGGCACCCATGGTCCCAACCATGGATGTGCTACTCAGGAGGCTGAAGCAGGAGGATTGCTTGAGCCCGGGCATTATAAGCCAGCCTCAGCCACACATCAAGACCCTGTCTCAAAATAAGCAAGTATCCAAGTACCTATTCTTTGTCATGAACAAATCACAACTTTTGCTCTCAGGAAACCATCTTCCATAGGAAGGAGACAATCACACAATATCTTTAATGACATGGTGTCTGAGAGGCACGTAGGCTGGCAAGGGTGACTGGCAGATGACGTGAGAAGGGGGCCTTCCCCAGCTTGAGGACAGAAGTCTCCAGAGGAGGTGACTGAGCCCAGGGAAGAGTGAGCAGCCAAGCAAGATGGGATGGAGCAGCACCAGGGATGCTGGGAAAGCAGGAGCAGCCTTGGTCCTCACCAAGGCCCGGAAGTCACCTTCTGTGTCACATTTTGAGCCTGTCGTGTGCAGTCACTGGGTGCTTTGAGAGCTTTGGTCCCAGGTGGCCCCTCTGTAAAAGCCACCAAGCCAGCTGGGCTGGAGAGCAACATGGACATCAATGTTTCTAGACATTCCCTCTTACAAGTCTGATGTCCACCCAGGACAGGCAAGGGATGTGGTCAGGCTGTGACGTGAATAGCCATGTAGAGGCTCTGTGAGGACCAGCAGAAGCAGGGGCAGGTATCTGTGAGGTATCCAAGTGAGGATAACTGACTGACACTTCAGTAGGGTGCAAAGCAGAGGCAGGATATGCAAAGCGTCCCTCACAGGGGGCAGGCACAGTCACACACTGAGTGGCAGGACAGGTAGCTGACTTTGGGATCAGGGAGAGTGAAGAGGAGAGTCAGGGTAGAGGACAAGGATGACTTCTCCCTGTCATATGTCCCCAGACAAGAAGGATGTGGAATCTGGAGGAACAGGACTCTGTGGGAGTCAAGGTGGCTCCACGCTGGAGGTGTCACACTGACAGCAGTGCTGGGCATACATGGAGGACCGGGCAAGCTCGCTGGCACTGTCCACCTGGGAGCCATGACACAGGGAGAGCTGAAATCAAGGAACGTACTCTCAGGGAGGAAGCAGTATCAGGACTGCTGTGGAGAGGAAGGAAGAGGAGAGCAAGAGCCACCTACAGAACCAGGATAGGACATAGTCAGAGGCTGTGAAAAGAACAGGGGACACAGGTGTCCCTCAACCAGATCATGAACACAAGATGGGAGCTCATGCTGACTCAGTAGCAAACAGTCTCAGCTGAGTACTTTGTGAAAGCCCGATTGGGTGGGCAGCTTGAGGGACCCAGCACTTTCATCAACAGTTCAGGAGGCTCCTGAGCAGCAGACGGCATCAGCTAGGATGGCCCCAGATGAAAGGCAGCTCCTTTCTTGAGGGAGGTGGCTACAACAGGGTTCCAAGAGTCAACTTAAGTCAGGGGCTGAGGTGATGGGAGAAATTGCAGCATGTGTAAATACAGAAAGAAATAGGAGGGAGGTGAGGGAGAGAGGGCCAGAAAAGGAGGGCACAAGGGAAGAACAAGGGACATGGGAAATTGTTGGGTCAGGGTGGAGGGACTAAAGAGGGATTGAGTTTCAAGACACAAAAGACACTCCATCCCTTTGTGTGCTTTTGACCAGGAAATAAATGAAAATTTGCCAAACTTGGTACAAAAACTCATTTTTTAAAGACTCTGTAAGACAAATATTTATGGTTGCAATTTGCTTTGTGTTGAGGTTATGAAGCTCACCATGAGTCTTTATTCAAATGGCCTTGCCACTTCAACAGTGTGTCACTAGGTGTAACTAGATGCATACAAATCTTTCACAATGCATTTCTTCCCAGACCATAAAACTCATTATTACGTCCAGATGGAGAAAATATGAGGATACAAATTCAGATTCTTCAGCAATACTTTGTATTTTTTTTAAATGGGAAATACATTCATATGGTTCAAAAACCATTGCTCCCTCCCCTTCTTTACACAGAAGTGAGCACAGGGCAAACTGCATCCTGCTCTTTTCTCATACCTGCTATCAGTAGAATTTCCATATACCTGTGTATATGTGATATTGGTACTGGCACTCTGCGCCATGTGTGTGTTACTGTGTTTATACAAACACCACTTTGCTAAGGACCTCTGGGTTGTTGCCAGCATCTTGTTGTTATGAAGGGTGCTGCAGTAAAAAAAAACCTTTTAATCATCCTTTCGCATGTGCCCGGGGTACATGGGAGACAAGCTCCCGAGGTGGAGTTGCTGGGTCAGGATCGGAGCACAGAAGGGCAGGTGGCGGCTCTCACAAGCTCTCTGTCCATAGCTGCTTCATTGCTGTGCACAGCGTGTGTCATCAGCCTTGGGTTTTTACCAGAGTTGTAAACGAACAGTAGAATCGCTGTAGTTTAATTTTACATTGACTTGTTTTTGTATACATAATATATTCACATAATTCCAACTTCAAGCAGTACAGAAGAGAATACAGAGGAAGGCTCTCTCCATTACACCCTGTTCTGTCCCCACCATCTGAAATTCCTTGAAGTCAGCTGTGTCTTCAGTCCTTTGATCCCTCTAGATATTTAATGCCTGTGTACACACATCTATGTTCTGCTTCTTTCTTCAAAATGGGTGTATATGTCTGGTGCTCTGCACTTTGCTTTTTTCATTTAATATGTTTGGGGACCACAGAACATAGTCATTGTTTCTAAAGAAGACTTGCTTGGTCCCCAGGTGAGCTGGACCCAGAAAGAATGGGCTCTGGCATCCAGTATGGAGACGCTGCCCTGAGACAGCTGCGGTCACCACGGCGCACACAGGCTCCGAGTGCACAGGAGTGCGGTTGCTAGGCGTCCAGGGATGCAGGTGGGTGCCTGAGACCCTGCATGCTTGACCATAAAGGGAGGGCCGGGAAGCCACTGTGCGGAAAGATGACCTTCGAGTCACAGACAGTGCTCTGACCTCCCTGTGCAAGAGGAAAGGCAGGCGGTGTCCTCAGCAGGAGGGGCTGAGATAGAAACCTCCCTTCCATCAGGGAGGAGATGCCCTAAGCTTAACTGAATGCACATTTCTAAACTCGGCAAGCTGTCCATTCAACTTTCGTTTTTTTTGTTTTGTTTTGTTTATGGAGGAACTGGGGTTTGAACTCTAGGCTTCGAGCTCATAAAGCAGGTGCTCTTATGGCTTGAGCTACACCTCCAGTCCATCTTGCTCTGGTTATTTTGGAGATGGGGTCTTTCAAAATCTTTGTCCAGGCTGTACTCAAAGTGAGATCCTCCCAATCTCAGCCTCCTAAGTAGCCAGAATTATAGGCATGAGCCACCAGTGACCAGCTCCCTTTAACTTTTTAAAGCTTCCTCTTTTCCATTTACCATAGTGGATTCCTTTTTATAGTTTGCATTATCCAGGAGGTAGAAGTAAGCATTAAACAAAGGGGAAGACACTAACTCTTCCAGACTCTGGGCTGTATTTATTTTTGCATTTGCAATTGTTCAGATTTCTAACTGTTCTTAACGTTTTTCAGATTTACTGTGGCATCTGGGACATGGCTGCTGGAGCCTGAAGAGCCAGAAGGTTTTTTTCACTGTCGTCTTTTTCCACTCTGCAGAAGTGGATCTTTGTGAAGAAACAACAATGCCAGTGGTGGACATGGTTGAGTAGTCACGTGATAGATCTAGTGAAATGGACAAAACCCCAGACGCATACACGTATGTGAAAACTCTGGACAGTAGCCCAGACGTGTCCATGTGTGTAACATGTATAGAAAGCTCCTGTTCACATCCCCTTCGCCTTCGGTTTAAGTCTTGGCTTTGCTCTGTGCAGAGCCCAGGCATTTCCATAGCATGTACCTGGTGTATGAGGTGATATGATAGACATTGCACTAAATGAAGTTTAATTTTTTTTAATCACAGCAACTGAAGTTGGTGAACATGAGGTGTGTTTTTCTCACTGTGTGGTTATATCTATGACCCAATGCTCAAGGTCTATGGTGCCAATAGCCAGTACACTACTTATTTCATTCTGCTTACCACATCCTACACTGTGCTATGTGAGCCACACTCAAAATGCTAGATCAGAAGTCATTCACTAACACCCGAAATAAAATGAGAAGTGGAGTGTTCCATGAGCTGTCCACTGTCCTGCTCTCTGTTGGCATTGAGGCTTCTTCACAAGCTCAGTTCAGGAATCTCACATGGAGAGCCTGGTGCTGTGAGCCATGTGATCCATTGGCCCACCCGCCCAGGCCATGAGTTCCCCTCAGCCTCAGGAGCAGAACCTACTGCCACACTGCCTCCTGTCTGGTCCTCCCCAGAAAGCTCTTTGTCATTATGCTTTTTCTGGAGACGTCATTGCCTCTTTTTAAATCTTTGTTTTGTCTTCATTTTAAGAAGACCAGCTAACTCCAGTTCATGTTCGAAGGATGCTACTTACTAAGAAATTTCAGACTGGGAGGAAGCTCAGCGGTAGACTGCTTTGTATTTCCCATTCCACCCCCAGCACCATAAAGAAAAGTTATCTTTCTCTTACCAGGTGTGGTGGTGCATGTCTGTAATCCCAGCACTCAGGAGGCTGAGGCAGGAGGATCATGAGGTCAGGGCCTGCCTGACTACTCAAAAACCATAAAAAAGAAAGAAAGGAAGAGATTTCTTTGCAGCTTTAGCTGAATGCTTAAATGCCTTACTAGTTATCAAACTGACCAATTTTTAATTCACATAAGGTACAGTGAATATAATGAATATCATATTGCAAAGATTGCTCTTAGATTTTAAAGTGCTGGTACAAAAATATATGTAATAGAACTTTCTTTAAAGTCAAAATTCAAGCCTGGTGCCAGCGGCTCTCACATGTAATCCTAGCTACTTGGGAGGCTAAGATTGGAAGGATCACAGTTCATGGCTACCCCTGCAAATAGTTCTCGAGACCCCATCTCCAAAATAACTAGAGAAAAGGGCTGGAGGTGTGGCTGAGGTAGTAGAGTGCTGCTTTGTAAGTGTGAAGCTCTGAGTTCAAACCCCAGTCCCATCAGAGAAAACAAATGGAATCACATTTAAGTCAGAAAGGTGAAAACACATCTTTGCCACATCTATGTCCTTCCATAGGTTTAAGATTTAATTAATTTTTATTTGGGAACTGTCCACTGCTCTTGTTTTATTTTAATCAATAGACAAGCACTGTCTTGAACAGGACTTTGTCCTTGTCCCCACTAGGGGGAGTTCGCGATGTCCTGAACCCAGGCCAATCTCCCTATGGTGGGATTGGGATACGGCCCAAAGCCGACTTAGAGTAGAGGCAAGGAAAGCACAGCAATGCCCCTCACAGACCACTCAGACACCCGGGTCAAGGCAACAACATTTATCCGCACTTTGAATGCACGCTTACAAGGTCCAAGAGGAATTCACGGCACAAGGTCAGTTGCCTCGCAGGGCACTGCAGCAGGCAAGGCTTGTGCGCCTCAGGACGGAGCCCACCAAGCAATCAGTTCGTTCAGGATGAGACTTGGCAGGCAGAGCCAGCGCCCCACAGGGGAGCCCCGCGAGCAGTCAGCAGTCTGCTCATTTGGGCTGAGATTGCTGGAAGCTCGGTCCACTGGGGAGGGAGAGCTATCACACGGCAGGGCCTCTCTTACTCGGGAGAGAGAGTCCCTCTGGCAAGGAGAGGTGCATGCAGGAGAGAGTCCCTTGATGCTAGTGTATGTTGCTGGTGAGCATCGGAGGACTTTGCTGTGCCCTCAGCAGGTGTCCTTTCTATGTGATTTTCTCCCCCTGGATGTTCCCCTCTGATGTCACTTAGTCCTCTGCTGATTGGTTACACCCAAAAGTAACCAATCAGCAGACTGGCACACTGGCACACTGCTCTAGACATCACGTCTTAGCATTAGGGTAGCCATACTGGATGCCATATTGGTTGCATGCCTTATCAGTCCTGTCCATATAGACGGTGTCCTGGTGTTGGCGACAGCTATTTATCTACAGTCCAGAGACTGGTTAGCTCACTGATTCTAAACTGCACTACAACCAAAAGTTCAGACAAACTTTGCAGCTTGTTAAGGCTTTATGTTCTCTACAAGCACAAAGACACAAACTCTGTGAAGTGATTTGACTAAAAGCATCAGTATGTGCCTGTAATAGTATTTTAAATTTGGGGCTTTTTATCCCTTGAATATTCCATTTGAAAAATCAGATTCTGGGCTGGCCAAGTGCTCAAGTGGTAGAGCACCTGCCCAGCAAGTGTAAGACCGTGAGTTCAAACCCCAGTACCATCAAAAAAAAGAAGAAGAAAAGTCAGACTCTGGAGCAAGTTCTTACTGCACAGCTCTGGGGTCATGGGGAGAGCATTTGTTTAGGGTCTCTCATTTCTGAGGGCCCGCCGCTGCTGACATGGGACAGGAGTGTGTCCATCCAACTCAAGTTCATCCAAAGTAGGGTCTCTTAAGGTAAATTTAGAGCTACTCTATAAGCCAGTCGGTAATCAAATCACAGATACCATATACTGTGTCATCTCCATCCTGTGACAAATAACCTCTGCTGGAGACCAGACTGGGTGCCATTAACGACAGGCCTTCCTGGAAACTGGAGAGGGAGGTGATTTGGTTCTGGTCAAGCCGTTGTTTTCAGGAAGCTCTTCCTGGGAAAGGGTCATAAAGATCGTAAGGATTTGGGATTGCGATTCCGTTGCCGCCCTGCACATATGTGAAAACGAGAACAGCCCCATTTGGAATCTGCTCTGGTTTTGTGGACAATGTGTTTGTGGCTTGTTGAGTTGTTGAAATCCTTGAGAACATTGATTCCCAGCAGGTCAGTAGCTGTTTAAAGAATCTGATGCTGAAATTCGAGACTTAGATGGGTTGTGACTCGCTGTGCAGATCATGGCTCATTTTTTGGAGGGGACAAAGAGAGGCTTACGAACACCTGTGAACATTTTCCCCCATGTAGTGGAGATTGAACCCAAAGCCATGCGTATTAGCCAAGCCCTAAGCCATGTTCCCAGCCCTTTTGTTTGTAGTTTTGTTTTCCTGGGTTTTTTGTGGTACTGGGGCTTGAACTCAGGGCCTACACCTTGAGCCACTCCGTCAGCCCTTTTTGTGGTGGTTTTTTCGAAATAGGGTCTTTCGAACTATTTGCCCAGGCTGACTTCGAACCACGATCATCCTGATCCCTGCATCCTGAGTAGTTAAGATTACAGGTGTGGGCCACCATCACCCAGCTTGTAGTTTCGTTTTTGAGATAAGGTGTTGCTAAAATTTGCCTGGGCTGGCCTTGAACTAACTGGTGAACCTCTTGCCTCCACCTCCCAAGTAACTGGGATTATAGGCGTGCAACACCACACCTGGCTACCCATGAATGTTTCTTAACTTTTGTGTGGTACTTGTGATGTGTCTCTTCCCTAATCCCTCTCTCACTGATCAGGTAAATACAACCTGAGCTTGTCTCTTGGTTACATCCTGACCATATTAGCTCCTTTAAGGACTATTTTTAGACTTTTGGGGGAATTTGTCTGAGAACATTAGCCTTACTCAGAAAATAAGCATAAGACAAGCAGCCAGACTGTCAACCCTAACTCCAGGTTTGAAATAATGTGACCAGGACAGCTCCTTTTTTCTTTTAAAATAGCATTTATGAGCTGGGCACTGGTGGCTCACACCTGTAATACTAGCTACTCGGGGAGATCAGGAGGATTTCAGTTTCAAAGCCAGACGCTGCAAATAGTTCTTGAGACCCTATCTCAGAAAATATCCACCAAAAGGACTGGCAGAATGGCTCAAGTGGTAGAGTGCCTGCCTAGTAAGCGTGAGACCCTGAGTTCAAACCCCAGTACCACCAAAATATAGCATTTATGTACTTCTACCTTTCTTACTGTGGAGGCCTCCAGTGTGCAGGAGCTGCATGGTGACCCACTCACTGTCTCAACTGGCCACCTCAACCCTGTCTTCATCTCTGCCCCCCCACTTTATGCTGTAATTGTGTGGAAACTGTCAAAGAATCTGTTATATCCCCAGAAATAACTCAGCACACACTTTCTTTATTTTAGGGACTCCTTACACCACCAGGGACCCATGGGCAAGGAAAATGGGGGTTTTTCTTACATGCAATTATATAAAATTGGCTTTCTGGTCTATGTTGAAAAGGCAAGATTCTCTTTTTTTCTGGTGTGTTGTGGGGACTTCCCAGCATGAGACCACTTGTACTAGGAGGGCTGCGCCCTGGCCTGGGGCATCTGTGCCCTCATGGACTCTGGGACAGAGCCTGCTACCCACAGCCAGGCTGCCGCACCGTCACCCCAGCCTGTGGAGTTGGCTCCACAGTCTGAATCCTGTCCTGAAGTCTGTGCTGTGCTGTGTTGTGAGGAAGACATTCCACTCTGGCGGTCACCTGCCTGGTCAGGTGCTAATGTGTCTAGCGTGAGTTCACCACCTCTTAACTTCTGTGGTCTTGCTGCATTCCTGTTAAGGACCAGGCATGAACCCTGGACTGGGAAATAATGGAGCTTACATAGTTTCTCCATGCTAGGAACTTGCAGTCTCTCCTCATTCTTCCCAGCACCTGGTGTCTTGACCTTTGTTCTCACATCTCCTTGAAGAATACAACCTGCTGTGTCGCATACCAGCCCCCGATGCAAAAATAAAGTACTAGAACTGTTAGGAGATTCCCTGATGCCTGATTAATCAATACCTTAGGTAAGGTGTCCTGTGTGCTTGATGATCCAGAACTGATGTGTTGTAACTAAGCTTCTATAGCCTTAGGAAAATTAGCCCACCAGACCTCATTCCTTTTACCTTGTATCAAAGAATCACTGAAGCTTGATTTTTACCTGAGTCTTTTCCTTGTACTGACCTATAAAATAAACACTGTGGCTCAGGTAGGTGCTCACGTATCCCACCAGGAATGTGCAGCCCTCCCATCCCCAGCTTTTCTGTTGTAAGTCTGTATATCTGTGTGTGTCTTATTTCTCATTCCCGACCACTCTTAGTCAGGTTCACGTAGCATACCCACGCGGGTCGCGGGCACATCCCTTCCTGCCATTGAACTTCTCTGAGAACCTGAATGAAAATGGGACATGCCCGTCCTATGGCACCTCCTTCCTCTGACTCCAGAGATGTGTGAAGACCGCAGTGGAGGGAGTGACAGTGGAGAGGACAGACTTGCTAAGCTTAGGTGTTCTACATCCCAAAGTATCATGGAAGTGATCATGTCCACTACATGAGAACCACGCAGCCATGTCTGATGGGAGGACACTGGTTCTGTACATTTGGTAGGGAGCCCTCAACTCATTGTAAGTTGAATGGTAAACTGTATAATATGATTTAACACAGGACAGCTCTACATCCTTATCCCCTTTTCCATGAGAGTCACTTGGTTGGACTCTGTGGCCCTGGAGGTCACACTGTGTCTCATCCCACTCCTGACTCAAGGACAGAGGCACCGCCACAGGACACCGGGGTGGCACCTAAGTTTGCTTGCCTTCCCTTGGTTCCCATGTGTCCTTGTCCCCGCCTCAGGCCATCAAAACAAGGGGCTGAAGTCCTGCCATCCCCAGGATACAGCTCAGGGTCTCTCTGTAAGGAGGCAAATGCCATCTCCCACTAGTCTCTTTCCTGACCTCCCTTTGGTATCAATCACCTTGACTTGCACAAGGTCCTCATTTGTCCTGAGATGGGGCAGCCATCTGTGTGTCCCATGCCTGGCGCACAGGGGACATGTGCTCATGGAGAGAACAGATGGCCACACAGCCATTGTGTCTCCAAGTCCTCAACGTGCCTGGAAGTCACCAGCGTAGCCTGTCCATCACAAGGTCCCTTTTGGCAAAGTCCCCTAAAGGACCTCCTCCTTCTCAAGGCAGCATGCTCCCTTTGCAAGCTGGCTGCAGAACATGCTTCCTAGGTATCTTTATTTTTAATTATTAGCACATATTAATTGTACAAGTTGGTGGGTTTCACTGTGACATCTCCACACTTGCATATATCAGGCATTGGTTGTGTCCCTCCACCCTCTTTTGCCCTCCCTTCTCTCCCCTCTCCTCCCATCTCCCTTCCCATTCCCTAGTCTGAACTTTCTGGTCATCTTGTTTTGTCTGGTTTTTGCTGTTGTTACTTCCACATATGAAAGAAAAAGTGATTTTTGTTTTTCTAACTCTGACTTATTTCGCTTAACATGATGATCCCCAGTTCCATCCATTTTCCTACAAATGACATGACTTCTTTCTTCTTTGTGGCTGAGTAATATTCCATTGCGTAAATGTTCCACCTTTTCTTTTCCATTCATTAGTTGCTGGGCACCTAGGCTAATTCCATATGATTGACTATGTGAACAGCACTGCAATAAATATGGGTGTGCAGGTATTTCTGCTGTATGTGGACATGGTATAGCAGGGTCCTAGTTTTAGTTTTTTGAGTCTTCATCATGATTTCCATAGTGTCTGTACTAATTTACATCCCCATTCCTAGTGTATAAGGATTTCTTTTCCCTGCGTCCCCACCAGCATTTGTTGCTGTTTTCTTATTCTTCTTTTTTTTTTTTTTTGGCTGTACTGGGGTTTGAACTCAGGGCTTCACACTAGGCAGATGCTTTGCCAGCCCTTTTTTGCATGAGGTATTTTCAAGATAGAGTCGTGTGAACTATTTGCCCTGGCTGGCTTCAAACTGTGATCCTCCTGATCTCTGCCTCCTGAGTAGCTAGGATTACAGGTATGAGCCACCAGCACCTGGTTTGTTGCTGTTTTCTTGATATTAACCATTTTGACTAGGGTGAGGTGGAATCTCAATGTCGTTTTCATTTTCATTTCCCTAGTGGCTAAAGATATTGAGCTTTTTTGTCATATATTTTTTGGGCAGTTGTAATTCTTCTTTTAAGAAGCACTTATTCAGATCATCTGCTCATTTAATTTTGCATCCTGGGTTTGAGAATGTTGAACATTTGCTCTTAGGATTTACATTTCTGGAGAATTCTGTCTGTGTACCCTGACTTGGCTCATGGCACCTCTTGTGAGCAGGCAAGTGTGAACTTCCCTGTTTTCCATCCCAGTGTTCTGAGATC